>NC_066884.1:367694-598620 GCF_022985175.1 Labeo rohita
CAATTGCTACAAATATACCTGTGATACTTAAGACTGGTTTTGTTCTCCAGGGTCACATTTATTGATATAATAATATATATCATTAGCTATCAGAAAATCGGTCAATATGTACACATAATCATGGTAGTACTATGGTATTTTTTTTGTACTGTTCTCAGGTGCCAAACCCAAGATCATTCTGTACTGGCATCTTGACTCTTTTGCTGCCCTGACCTCTGACCTCCGACCTCCAGCAGGTCTCAGATCAAAGGAATAAAACACAGTCAGTTAATCAATAACACACTTGATCTGGTCTGGGGTTATATAGTGAATCAAGTGTTGTCTGAAGTTGTGCTGGGCTGTTAATTGAATTTTACTTTCAGTTATGGTTTAAGAATGAATGATAATTAGACAGTGATGCCTGCATATAAATTCAGCAAAAAATGTATGTATGTATGTAATTGATTTATTTAATTTTGACTTAATGTTTTGGAAATGGACTCTTTAAATTGAATATAAATTAATATTTTTTTAATAATGAAATTGTGTGTGAAATTTTTCAGTTGAAATATTCACAACATAAATATACAACCATGTTGAATTTCAGCCTCTAAAAATGCACACTCTAAAAATACATTGCATTAAAATTACTGCAGTGCTTTTTTTCTATTTTTTTTTTGCAAGTGCACTTTTTTCAGTGACATTTATCATGCTTTACTTTCGTAAGAGCTGTGTTATAAAGTTCAAATGCACTGAAAAAAGAGCAGCTTTTTAAAATTCAGTAGGCGTGTGATGTTTCCAAAGTAAATGAGTACTGGTGTTAAATAATCGTGATCTCAGTACTGACTTAAATAAGTGTGCCAACAGCAGCAGCAGTAGTGTTAGGGTGTGTCTGTAATCATTCTATAACTCCAGCTCGAGCGTCTGGCGGCATTAATAACACAATGCACGATATTCCACGCAGATGAAGATGAACTGAGATGAATGAGGGAAACTCTTGTGTTGTGCAGCTGACACGTTTGAGGAAGTGAGTGTTGAAAGTGCTTAGAAAGAGCTAAAAGCAGCGCGGACAGGAAACGCATCCTCAGCTCAAAGATGAGCTGAAATAGGAAGTGGAGTTTTCTAGTGAAGATACCTGAGGTTGTGTGTCAGCCACCGAAACGCGCGGCTCAGCCCAACTGAAATTGTTCATCTCACCGATGCGTTCATTTAGGGTCAGCGTTGATGTGCTGTGGCCTCACGCTGTGTATGTACGCATACTATACATACTTCTCTCCTCGCACTGCTCACACTATACTACTACATACTACACTACTCACACTATACTATTACACACTACACTACTCATACTGTACACTACACTACTACACACTCATACTGTACACACTATGCTACGACATACTTCACTCCTCGCACTGCTCACACTATACTACTACATACTACACTACTCACAGTGCTCACACTATACTACTACACACTACACTGCTTATACTACACACACTACTCACACTATACTACTACTACACACTACTCATGGTGCTCACACTACTCACACCATACTATTACACACTACAGTACTCATACTGTACACACTATACTCCTGCACACTACACATACTATAAAAACTACTCACACCGCTCACACTGTAAACATCACAAAAACTTTACACACTGTACTACACACAATACTCATGCTGCTCAGATTACACATTCTACACAAACTTAGCATACTATACTGCTCACACTACATGTACTACACTTACTACCCATACTACTATACTACTCACACTACATATATTACTCAAACTATAATTCACCTACTACACACTACTCAAACTATACACTATACTTCTCACACTGCTTAACTAAGCATACAACACTCACTGTACTACAAACACAGCTCACACTATACATACCAATTCTACACATACTACTCAGACTTCTCATACAATGCATACTATACTGCTTACTCCTCACACTACACATAGTATACATAGTAATACTACCGCTAATCCTAATACTACTCAAACTACTCGCACTGCTTGCACTACACATACTCATACTGCTATTCTAATACTACACATTATACTCTGACTACTCACACAGCTTACACCACACATACTGATACTACTATACTAATACTACACATAGTACTCAGACTACTCCCGCTGCTTACACTACACATGACGATACTGCTATACTAATTCTACACAATCTACCTGGACTACTCCCACTGCTTACACTACACATACTGACACTATAATACTAATACTACACATAATACTCAAACTACTCCCAGTACACATTCTACTTATTATACTACTTTCACTATGCATACTCCTGCACTGTTACTACTAATACTATACTACTCGCTCTGCACAAATTACTCATACTATACTTCAGTATGTACTATACTCTTTCTACACATCCTACTCATGCTATTCTTCAGTATGTTCTCTGTACCACCTACTACATCTGCTGTACGAAGCAGAACAACAGAGCACACTGCATGAGATGCTGTATCCCACAGTGCAGTGCACTGGACTAGACCCTCCATTTCTAGCTGTTATTTTTAGCATCTCTTTCCTGAATCTCTATTCAATCAGGCTGATGAAAGTTCAGACATTTTTGCTTGAAGTAAATGTCTGTGAATACTGTACATTAAATGTGCATACTTCACAAAGTACTAGTTTAAAACTAGTCTCCAGTATACAGTGTATACTACAGCATGCATCAGTTATCTCATTGTGAACAGCCCAGACTGTGTGAATCGACCTGCGGCCTGCAACCTGCGGTTCAGTGTTTGTGGTTGAAGGTCCAGCTCAGATCTTTACTTGTGACTGTTCTGGGGTCAGTGAGCGCTCGTTTCTGCTGTGTCCTGCATCAGTCCTTCAGTCGCTATAAATCAATCCTCTCGCTTTCTCTTTCCTGCCGCAGTGTCTCTCTTCCTGTTTTCTGTGTCAGCGGTCTGCCGGCGGTGTGTGGATGGACTGTAGTTCACGTTCTGTGAGTGAGTTTGATGTGGAACAGGTTTCAGCATAAAGTTCTGCTCACTTCATGTAGGCCAAGACTCACGCTTCACGATTCAGAATCTCATGTGTTTTATGTGTTTACATGCACATCAGATTCTGTTTCAGCTCCATATTCGGATTACAGACATATTCTGAATATGATTTTTGTATAAGCACAGCATTGGGAATATGAACCTGTACACATGATTGTTGATCTGCAGATGCGTGTTTTGTTTCCTGATGTTTATTTCCCAGATGTAGGTTATACAGTATGTGCTCTATCATTAGTTTGATGTGCATGTGAATGTAGTTATTGTGAAGAGAAACCTTTCAAGCGTTTCATGTTAGTAAAGTACAAAAGTCAACAACAGTGCAAAAAAAAACAGTTTCTATATGAATAAGCAGGGAATGCAATGATAAGCACACTGGCTGTTATCAAACACTCTTCTGCTGTTCAGGAATCAGTCTCTGTCCTGCTTCCTCCTCATGAGCTCAGCGCAGCGGACAGATGAGTTTCTGATCCCTCAATAGGCGTCAGTGTGAATGTGGAAGGTCATGTGATGATGCTCATCTGTGAGTGTGTGTGTGTCACTGTGTCTCGCTCTGAATGAGTGTCAGTCTCTGAGTGTCTCTGGGAGGATAAAGGCCTTTCGTCTGTCATCCTGCAGAGTCTCGTGTAGATCAGCGCTTCTCAGCCTCATTGATCACAGCTACATCTGAAGATATTTCTGCAGTTTCTACTGTAATGACAAAGCTGACAAATTTTGACATTTTTTTTAAAGAAATTCAAACAACAAATACTGTTTTGTGGCTCTTTAATGCGTCCTGACAGATCGCTGTAGCGTCTCAGCTCAAGCGGTACATGATCTGATGATCTCTCTGATTATCTCTCTGTACTAGTTATCGCACAAAATAAACGTGAATGAACATCAGAAGGTATCTTGTTTCACCAGTGAAAGATGTCAATACACAACATTTTTCAAGTTCAAGTCCATAGACTTTAATCTACTCTCCTGTCTTTTTGGTCAGACAAAACTGCATATTTGTCGTTATGACTGGTCAGATCACCTGTTAATCAAACTCCCAGCGAAGGGTCAATTAAGCAGCCAAGATCGGGCAAAGTTTAGAAATAACTGGGACTGAAGAAATGCCTGCAGTTAATGTCATGTGCTGCACTTTTCACCGTCTCTTTAAATAGATTTTTAATGATATAAGGCCTTTGCGTCATTTGGAGCGACCACTCATCATGTGGTGCGACCAATAATAGGAATAACTGTATTAAAATAAAAATAAAACATTCATTTCTGAGGTTGAAATATAAATATGAATATGTATTTTTAATGCATGTTTTATGCAGTTTACAGGAAAAATAAGTCTGCTAACTACATTTAAGAAGGCATGTACGATATAATGTTTATGCGGCAAAGGCGGAACAAAAGAGTGCTAGTCAAAACGCGCCACTCGGACCGTTTATCCGCTCGGATCATAGTTCAAATGGCGACACGGCGCGAACTTACTAAACAGCGTCAGTGTAATATGCTTTAATTCAGTGAAGAACACAAATGACAGGAGAAACACTGTGTGCAACGATACAGTCAGAAGAATTTTCGCCCAAATTTATCATCTATGGATGAAACTATAGAAGAGCAATGGTTAATTAATTATTAAATTTCACCATATTAAAATGACGTTGCTACAATTTTCACAGATATTACTGATTTTGATAATGAACATAAATCTACATCTGCATCTGAAATGTGTATTTCTAAGAGACAAATTAATTATTATTAATTTTATCAGGTAACACAACCCTGTTTCTTGATTTGAAGCAATATTACTCATTAAAACATGCAAAACTAAGAAATTGTTTTTTATTATTAAGATATTTATTTTGTTAAGGAAAAATGACTGGAAAAAGTGTGAAGAATAAAAAAAAAACATGAAGTGTCATGTTCTGACCATAAAGAATAATTCAAAGCCACTTTTAACCGTTTGGTTTTAATAACTTTCACATTGTAGCAAAAATCTGTGTTTAAACTTGAAAAGAAATAAAAATTTGACATTTATCATCATAATTATCGATATTGAATGATATGAAAAAAATGATGGTGGTAATTTTTTGGCCATGTCGCCCAGCCCTACTGAGAACATCTAAAAAATGAATTAATTTTAATATAAATCATGGCCTCCACATGACATTGACAAGGCTATTGCCAATTTATCGAGATGGGAAAACACTGAAATCCTTTAATTTTAAATTTTAATATGAATTAATGTGTACACAACATTCTTACTGTTTGACCAATTACAGCAGATATTATTTTTTTTGTATTTTAAAATTTGCCTGTTGAAAATCAATGACCCACATATATTAAGATTTCCATTCAATCTGAAAGCATAAATCTAGGCTGTCGCTGCCGTTTTTGATGCAAAACTAACCTTTCATTCACTGACACGCTTCACTCAGCAGCGCCAAAAACCAACAGAGCATAAATTTACTTCCCGGAAACCTGCCAGAGTAAGAGCTTACTGATTTAGGGTTTGAAAATGTTGAAAATTCATGTAAAATGTAAATGAAAAAGTGAAAAAACATGAAAATGTAAATATTAGCATTGTATTTTTTAAAGTGTATTATAAAGTAATTGTATCTTAATGTAATACCCTTTTTAAAACATAATAGTATTATCACACTTTAATTAATTATTTACTAGGGCTGTCAAACAATTAATCGTGATTAAATAAAAATAAAAGTTTGTATGTAAATAAAAATTAAGATTTTGCCTAATAAATGTGTGTGTACTGTACATACATATATATATATATATATATATATATATATATATATATATATATACACTAATTAATGCATATATTAAAGAGTAATATGTTATTTATGTACAAAATATTTTTATTTATATATAATATAAATCCTATAACAAAATTAATAAACACATATACTTGTAAATATTTCTTAAATATATACATGAATACATTATATATACATAATTACACACAGTACACACACATATATTAGACTTTTATTTTGTATGTGATTAATCGTGATTAATTGTTTGCCAATTTATTGACTGTTTATTTTATTTTTTTATCATTGTATTTAATAAGTTACACTTTATGTAATAATATATAATATATATATATATATATATAAAGTAAGAAATATGATGTCTTGATTTGAGCTGTTTTAGCTCATTTTAAATCCTGTGGTGTTGAAGACGTTGCACAGACAGCGCTGTGTGTTTTCATGGTCTGTACTGTATGATATCTGTCGTGAATCGGTCTGGTTTTTGGTGCGTGTTCTCTGCTTTGATTTCTGAACGAGTGAGTGCTGGAGAGGAAGTGAAGTGAAACGGCTGTTATTTCCTCTGATGGTTTCCTGCACGTGCGCTGTAAGCGATCGCTGCTGCTCGTGCGTTTGATGAGAAAGTGAGTGTTCGTTCTCTTCCTTCCTTCCTTGTTCCTTGCCTTTAACCGTAGATCAGGCTGGTGTTCCGCTCGTCTCGTCGCTGACCGCCATTCGTTCGTGATCTGATCTGATAACGGACGTTCATCAGAACCGGACTGATCCGACCTGATGTGGTTCGGTCTCGTCTAACGCTCTAGCGGTGAGTCAACCTGCTCACTTTCCAGTACGGGACGTCCGGTCCTGAGGCGGTCGCTATGGCGACAACTGTGTTTGTAGATGTGAGTGTGTGAGTGTGACGGATGCAGTGAGTCTGTCATCACCCGTCACCTGCGCGCTGACCTTTGACCTCATCTGGAGACGTATCAGACTGATGTATGTGTGAGTGATGAGCAGGAAACGCGCTGACGGTGCACTTCCTTTCATGAAATGTCACTTGATTTTGGATGAATGAATCAAAAGTACAACCGTGCACTGAATCAAATGCGGATACGGATGAGTGTGTGCGAATATAATTTTTTAATTAATGTTTTAATCTAAAAAATAAACCTCATTTTAATTAAATTGTTATGCATTTGTGTTAAATCATAAAACATAGAATCTGTTTCATGGGGTGCTGTTATGAATGATTAAATAAGAAATGTTGAATGTATTTAATTGTTTAATCATTCCTTTTGGTTATTAAAATTGAACAAACCTATCAAAATGGAATCCAGAAAAAAATTCAACAGAAAACAAAGAATTTGGGTAAGAAAAAACACTGATTTCTTATTGCTATTGACTATTACTGATATAATTGTAAAAAAAGAAAGTAACTAAATTGTTTAAGATTTAAACTTCTATTTTTATTATTCAAATTTAATTAAACTATTAAAACATAATCCAAAAAAATTTGAATGTAAAACACAGATTTTGGGAGAAAATAAAACACATTTGATTTGCCACTGTTATTGTTACAATTTTAACAAGTGAATAAATGGTTAAAGTTTAATGAATTTATTTGACTCTACATTCTAATACATTTTACTGAAAAAATTAAAAGAGACAATACAGAATTATAAAAAATAATAATAAAACATATTTTGCAAGGCACCGTTGTTGTGAAAATGTTAATCAATTAAATAGTTGTTTTATAAATTAGACATGCTTTTTTATTGTTAAAATGTACTTGTACAGGAAATGCACTTCTTGTCATGAGATGTCACTATTGTTGTTAAAACCTTAATAAATGATTCAATTGGGAAATGTAAATGAATTTAATAGTTTAATCTTTCTTTTTGGTTGTTAAAATGGAATTAAAATGATTAAAATTGAATCCAGAAACAAGTTAGACAGAAAACAGAATTTGGGAATTAGTAAAAAACACTTACGGCACTATTATTGTTAAATTTGTAAAAAAAAAAAAAAAAAAATTAATAATAATAAAAAATGATCTTTGAATGAATTGAACTGAATTAAACCATTAAACCATTAAAATGGAATCCAGAAACAATTGAAACTGAAAACACAGAATTGGCACCATTATTGTTAAAACTGTAATAAATTGTTAAATTCTTAAAGATTTACAAATTCAATTGATTTTGTTAAATTACAATTTATTTGAACCATTTGAAACAAGAAAAATTAAAACAAAACCGAGTTTGAGAAAAAAAAGCATATCATTTGGCACTGTTATTGTTACAGTTTTAACAGATTAATAAATGGCTAATATTGTAAAAAAGTTTGGAGGTGTGACGTCACAGTGTTTGTGTTTCTCGTGTGTGTGTGTGTGTCAGTGGCGTTTAGACCGGCGTGATGACGGAAGAGCGATGTCCTCAGCTGGTGGATTATTTCGTGGTGGCGGGTCTGACGGGCGACTCGTCTCCGCTGGACGAGGAGGGTCAGCAGAGGGGCGTTCGAGCCGTGCAGCCCGTCACCGATCTGGCCGTGATCGCCCGCGGCCTCGGGGAGGACGTCCCGGAGGGATTCACCTGCATCGAGAAAACGCAAGGAGGCCATCCGGCGGAGCTGAGCGCCGGCCTGCTGAACAACCCGCACATGTTCCTGTGCTACCGGAGAGGACACGACAAACCGCCCATCGAGGAGCTCGGGTGAGACCTTTACAACAGGACATCAGATACTGACATAAAATGACGTGAATGCCAGTGCTCACTCTGTATCTGCAATAATATGCCGTGTGTTTGCGTCAGTGTTCTGTATGAGGGCAAGGATCCGGTCAGGCCAGGGTGGCAGGTGATCGAGACGACCCCGTACAGCCGTTCGGCCAGTCTGAGCTCCGGCGGCCCCGCGACCCACCGCACCTTCCTGATGTTCCGCAGAGCGCCGGACTCGCAGGCGCTGAACACGCTGGGCGTCACCGAGATCTCGCTGCTGATGCCCAGCAAGGGCGAGACGGCGCCGCACACCTACTGCAGAGTGGACAAGAACCTCAACACTGGAATGGTGATGATTCACTGAGTCACTGATTCACTCAGATGATTGAGTGTTTCTCTCATCTTTATTGATTAAGCACTGTTTGCTTTGTTTTTTGTTCATTAAGGATGCATTAAATAGATCAAAAGTGCCAGTAAAGACATATTTAAAGTTACAAGTTTTCTGTTTCAAGTAAATGCTGTTCTTTTGAACTTCTTATTCATCATTGAATCCTGAAAAATAACATGTATGATGGTTTGCACAAAAATATTGTGCAGCACAACTGTTTTTAACATTGCTAATAATCATACATGTTTGTTGAGCAGTAAATCAGAATATTAGATATAGAATGATTTCTGAAGGATCATGTGACACTGAAGACTGGAGTAATGATGCTGAAAATTCACAGAAATAAATTACAGTTTAACAGATATTCACATAGAAAACAGCTGTTTTAAATTGTAATAATATTTAACATTTTTAAACTGTATTTACTGTATATTTGATAACATAAAATAAAATAAAAATAACTAAAAACAAAATAAATTAGCAAAAAAATGCTAACAATAAGAATAAATGAAGGTAAATTAAAATGAAAAAATTAAAATAAAAAGTGACAAGTAATAATTATTAAAAAATTCAGCTTTGATCACAGCAATCAATTACATTTGAACAGCAATTTTAAATTGTAATAATATTTTACATTTTTAAACTGTATTTACTGTATATTTTTGATAAAAAAATAGGCAGAATAAAACGAAAGTAAATAAAATTAAAATAATTAAAAACTAAATAAATTGCAAAAAAATGCTAGCAAAACCATAGGAATACATTAAATTAAAATGAAAAAGAATTAACATAAAAAATGACAAGTAATGTTGCTGAAAATTGTAAATTGTATAATAATAAAAATATTGTATAATATTTTACTTTTTTAAACTGTATTTACTGTATATTTGATAACATGAAATAGACTAGCAAAATAAAATAGCAACAAAAAAATGCTAGCAAAACAATTAGAATATGTAAAATTATAATACATTGTAATGATGCTGATTATTTAGCTTTGATCACAGAAATAAATGCTTTATTTTATAGTGTATTCACATAGAAAACATTTATTTTAAGTGTATTTGACTGTATTTTTGATCAAATAAATGCAGCTTTGGTGAGCAGAAGAGACTTCTTTCATAAACATTACGAATCTCACCGACCCCAGTCGTCTGCACACTAGTGTGTGTCAGTACGCAGTGGGTTTAAATGTGTCTCAGTGTGGTAAACGAGCGCTGAGCTTGTAATTATGTTCACATCTGCTTCTCCTTCCTCTTGATACACACTTCAGAAAACACCAACAGTTGTGAACTTCCTCTTCTGCTTTATTTGTCTGTTTCTCTAACTCTCGGTTTCCTTTCTGTTGGTTTTGATTGCTTGTGTATTGTGTGTGTGTGTGTGTTCAGTGGGGTCCAGCGCTGTACCTCTGCTACAAGCGTTCAGTGGCAAAAGCAAATGCTCTGGTGTATGAGGCAGGTGAGTCTCACACACACACACTATATACTGTGTGTGCATCTGCAGTCTGTAAGCACGTGTGTGTGTGTGTGTGTTCAGGTCTGATCAGTCGGTATCCTGAGGAGGATCTGGAGTCGTTTCCACTGCCGGACTCTGTTCCGGTGTTCTGTCTGCCGATGGGTGTGGCGGTGGAGAGTTGGCCGCTCAACACCAAATACCAGCTGCCCATCTTCTCCACATTTGTCCTGACCAGCGCCTCTGGAGACAAGGTCCGTCCCACAGCTTATTCAGCATAAAACCACCTGTTTAAGATCCGTTCACATCAATAACAACTAATGATTACATTCTGTTCATTCTCATTCTCTTGACACTTTCATTTATGAAGGACGCACTCAATTGATCAAAAGTGAAAATAAAACCATTTATACAGTTGAGGTCAAAAGGTTACGTACATACACCTTTTAGAATCTGAAAAATGTTATTATTTTACCAAAATAATCATACAAAATGCATGTTATGTTTTATTTAGTACTGACCTGAATAAGATGTATAATAGAAGATGTTTACATACAGTCCACAAGAGAAAATAAATTGAATTTATATAATAACCTGATTGATTCTTAACACTGTGTTGTTTCCACGGTTGTTTATTTGTTTAGTGATTGTTCATGAGTCCATTGTTTGTCCTGAACAGTTAAACTGCTGCTGTTCTTCAGAAAAATCCTTCAGCTCCCACAAATTCTGTGTTTTTTCAGCATTTTTGTGTATATGAACCCTTTCCAACAATGACTGTATGATTTTGAGATTCATCTTTTCACACTGAGGACAACTGAGAGACTCAAACACAACTATTTCACACCTAGTTTTCACCCTCAGCTCTTAATGCATCGTTTTTCCTTCTGAAGCATCAGTGAGTGTTTGAACCTTCTGTAATAGTTGCATATGAGTCCCTCAGGGTCATTTTTATAAATTCAGCTATTATTTTCTCTTGTGGACAGTATGTAAATGTCTTTTATGTGAAGTATCTTATTCAGGTCAGTACTAAATAAACAATAACATGCATGTTGTATGATCCCTCTTATTTTGGTAAAATTAACATTTTGCAGATTCTGCAGGTTGTATGTAAACTTTTGACGTCAACTCTAAGGTTGCAAAAGATTTCTATTTGAAATAAATGCTGTCCTTTTGAACTTTCTATTCACCTGTGAACCCTGAAAAATAAAGTCGATCATGGTTTTCATCAAAGTATTGTGCATCACAGCTGTTTTTAACGTTGCTACTAGTCATAAAAGTTTGTTGAGCAGCAAATCAGTATATTAGAATGATTTCTGAAGGATCATGTGACACTGAAGACTGCAGTAATGAGTGAATGTTCAGTCGGTGTATCAGTGCTTGTAGCTGATGATTTGGTCACATGATCGCGTGTGTGATGTGACGTGCTCTCGTGTGTGTTGTTCAGGTGTACGGCGCCGCTATCCAGTTCTACGAGGCGTACCCGCGCGAGTCTCTGTCCGAGCGTCAGTGTGTGCGTCTGGGTCTGCTGAGCGTCGTGGACCGGCGGCCCATCACCAACCGCAGCGTCCAGGTCAAGAAGAGCATCTGCGTCCTCTCGCACTGGCCCTTCTTCAGCGTCTTCCAGAAGTTCCTCACCTTCATCTACAGATACTCCATCTCTGGACCGCATGTGCTGGCGCTGGAGAAGTGAGTAAACAGGAATGATCAAACCTGTATGACTGCATTTTTATTTGTTGAGACTTGTTAATTTAGTGAAAACTGCATGAACTAGATTTTTACTGCGTTTGACTTCTAACAGTAAACATTCTGAATATACGTGACATCAGTGTTGAAATGATGCTTTGCATAATTCACCTTTTTGACCATTTTAGCCATTTCAATTCCATTGCGTTTTTTATTTATTAACACTTGAGTGTCTGTAGGTTAAAATAATTCAACACAATGAATGATGAATATTAGAAAATTAGAAAATGAAAAAATGTCAACAAATGAACAGTAGTACACAAAAGATGTTTTTTTTTTTTTCAGAAATGTCTCTCCTGCCATTAAATAAAAAAATAAAAAAGGTAATTGCAACTTTTTATCTTTAAACATGACTTTTTTTGCAGTCCTGAACAAAGTCAGAAATGTCAACACTGAATTGAGTGTTATACATAAACTCAAAATTCTAACTTTTCCTCTGAATTCTGCATCTCACAATCAACTCTTTTATTCTTTTTTCTGTGGTGGAAACAAATAAAAACAATTGTGAGAATATGCAGAATTCAGAGAAAAAAGTCAGAATTTTGAGTTTATGTCTCTCAATTCAGTGTTGATATCTCACATTTCTGATTTTTTTTTCAGTACTGCAAAAAACAAAGTCACGTTTAACAAAAAAAGTTGCAATTTCCCTTTTTTATGGCAGGAGAGACATTTCTAAAAATACCTTCTTTTGTGTACTAGTGTTCGTTTGTTGACATTTAAAAAAATGTGATTTCTAAATTCAAAATATTAAATACTAAAATAAGTAAAATCTCAAAGTCAGAAGGTTTTTTTTTTGCATTTTTTGCATTATTTGCTTACTGGAAGTAAAAAATATTTAAAAATATATATATTGTTAACATTAATCAACTGGCTGATCAACATTCAGCTTTACAATCACAAAATTCATTGTGTTGAATTATTTCAACGTACAGAATAATAATTAAAGAAATGCATTTGTACACAGTTGAATTGACTGAAACGCTCAAAAATGTCAGTTGCAACTTATTATTAAGTCTTACATTTTTATTCACAGTTCCGGGTTTATATCTGACAATTCTGACTTTATCCTCATAACTGCAGGAAAAAAAGTCACAATTACTTTGTTATTTTTTATTCTGTGGCATTATTTTGTCGCTGACCTGTAAAATATCTTCTTTTGTGTTTCACTAAAGAAATAAAGTCATACAGGTTTAGAACGAGTCAATGATGACAGAATTTTTGGCAGTTTTTAGCTGAACTATAACTGTAGGAATGTATTTTCTTAATTTAAAGTCACTGTAATGTGTCATATTTGCAAGAATATTGAATGAAAAAAGGCAAAACTTGTTTTTATGTTGTTGAATTAATTATATTGAATTGAAATATTTTTTCTTCAAAATAAAACTTATTGATATAAATAATTATATAATTCTAATTATATAAATGTATAAATATTATACATTTTTAATATAAATTTAAAAAATGTAAAAAAGTATTTTTTTTATATAAAAACTGCCTTGTAATTTAAATGTTTGATTAATATAGTAATGCAGTGACTGCGTGGGGTTTATTGTAGTTTACAGCATTATTTGAGAGACATTTTTCCTTGAAAAAATATGTGTACACTGAGACGAATTGAATCGAATTGTAAAATCTGTGTAATGTGCAGTAAGAGCAGGAATGAACTGAAGTCATTATATACTGATGATGACGTCTCGTGTGCAGTAAATTCTCATGTTGAAGATTTTCTTCTGGTGATGTCAGTATGTTCTCACTCGTGAAGAGCCGCATTGGCTCGTGTTAACTGCGATCTGTCCGTGTGTCCGCAGGCACATCTCGAGCTTCATGCACAACGTCCCGTTCCCGTCTGCTCAGCGTCCCCGTATCCTGGTTCAGGTGAGCCCACGGCGGTGTTTGATCTCAGATGAGTCTCACAGTGTCTCAGCATGAGCTCGATGTGTCATTAAACCCTGACGCTTCCCCCGCAGGCGCCGGCCGCCGTGCCGCTGTAGAGACACGTGGGTAACGGGGTGATGAAACACATCATCATCCTCCTCTCTGACTGTACCGTAGACATCCAGAGCAAATCACCTCAATCAATAGTGTAGTGTTTGATATCAAACTGATTGAGTGATCGATTGATTACGGGTTAATCTGGTGCTGGTGGGAAATCAAAGCATGAGGTGGAAGCAGAAATCAATGCGAAATGAACTCAGAACGGTGTGTGTGTGTGTGTGTGTGTGTGTGAGCTGGGCAATGTATCCATTTATCTACAATATGTTAAATGTTGTTCAATACAGTATTGATATTAATGCACATTTCACCTCCTGGTGAGGAGATTCAGGTCAGTTCTGTGAATCATTTCTTTCAGAGTGTTCAGTTCAGTGATTCATTTGCATCAGTACTCAGTGTTTTAGAAAAAAAAAAAATTAACAATCTAAAAATCTTAAAGTTTTTTTTTTTTTGGCTTCTTGCTTTCAACATTTTTGAATGTACATAAGCAAATTAATTTTGCTTTTATTTTGATATATATTATTTTAGGACTACAAAAGGCCTTTAAAAACATCAAGGTCTAAATATTTTTATTTTAGTTGTTGTGATAATAATTGAAAAATTAACTAAATCAAAACTAAGAGTTAATTAAAAATAAATTAAAACCGAGAATTAAAATAGTATAACATTTTGATATTTTGTTATGTTTTAATTCAGTTGATCATGATTAGTGGATACAATTAAAAAAAAAAGATATTTAGTTAAAATAAGCAAATTAGCAAGAAAATCCATTGACTTTTTAATATTTTGTTTATTTTGATTTTTATTATTTTAGATCTACAAACTACATTTTTAAAAACATCAAGGTCTAAATAAAATGTTCAGCTGTTGTAAATTTAAAAATTAAAAAAAACGAAATTAAACTAAGAGTTAATTAAAAATTAATTAAAACCAAGAATTAAAATAGGAAAACATTTTGATATTTTTTAATGTTTTAATTTAGTTGATCATAATTAGTGGATAAAAAAAATTCTAAAATATTTTTTACTTGGAATAAGCATTAGCAAGAAAATGAATTGACTTGTTAATATTTTGTTTATTTAGATTTTTATTATTTTAGATCCACAAACTACATTTTTAAAAACATCAAGGTTTAAACAAAAATCAAGATTTTGATTTTTCCGTGTTTTAATCCAGCTGATCATGAGTACTAGATAATGATTTATAAAATATTTTTATATACAAATTAAAAACTCCCATGGATTTTTATTTATTTTTTATTTTTGTATTTATTATTTTAGGTCTTCAAATCATAGGTTTACAGAATGTCAAGGTTTACATAAAAATCACAGTTCTGAAAGTACATTTAAAATGAAAGAATTAATTAAAAATGAATATAAATTAAAATAAGAATAGAATCAGTTTGTTTATTTATTTATTTGAAGTGTTAAGCTTGTTTTCTCCTATTTTAAATCATTTAAACTCATCTTGAGGTTGTTGGTTGAGAATCACTGATCTGATAAAAATAAGATCAGTCATTTCACTGCAGATACCTACATGCTGAGACGTGTGTTGATTAACATACTGAGATTTTTGGCTGGGTTGCCCAGCCCTAGTCTGTGTGTGTGTGTGTGTGTGTGTGTGTGTGTTATGTGTGTGTGTATTAACTGTGTGTTTGTGTGTCCTCAGCTGTCTCCGTATGATAACCTGCTGCTGTGTCAGCCCGTGTCGTCTCCGCTGCCGCTCAGGTGAGTTTTAGCGCCGATGATCTGATTGGCTGCTGCTTCTGTGCTCTGTGTTCTGATTGGCTGTTGCTCTGCTCTCAGTGGTGCGAGTTTCGTGAAGCTGCTGCAGAATCTGGGTCCGGAGAACGCGTGTTCGCTGCTGCTGGCCGTCCTGACCGAACACAAGCTGCTGCTGCACTCGCTGCGGCCCGACGTGCTGACGTCCGTCAGTGAAGCGCTCGTCTCCGTGAGTCCGACACGAATCACATTCATCTCTACAGCGCTTCATACAACAGCCGCTTCACAGGACGATGATGAAACACTAAAAGACAGTAGTGTCATTATTCACGTCAGTCAGTTTAGTGTTGATTCAGGGCTGCACAGAGCTTTTCTCTTAAATCCTGCCTTAAATTTCCTGCCTAGTTGTTTACTTTATCTTCCCAACCTGGCAACCGTTCACACACTCGCTCTACATTACAGAAAAAGTGCTGATGGTCTGAAAACTACTGACAAACTGTAATTTCCTCTGGTGCTTCTGCTGTGAAGCTGCAGTTTATTTACTGAAACTTAGACTGTCCACAGGGGAAAATCATTCAGAAGTTTGAAGAACTGAAAGTTCGTGCTCTTTTTGACCAAGTTGATCATCCAGTTGAGTAATGATTTTTAAAAAATATTTTTTACTTCCAATAAGCAAATGATAAAACACTCAAATGAGCGAAATGAAAATAAAAATGACGTTTTAAATAAAAAACACAGTTGTTATTCAAATAAATGTAAAATTAAATACATCAAAATTAAACTAAGAATTAATCTAGTTGATCATGATTACTAAATAAGAGTTTTTTTTTTTTGTATTAAAATAAGCAAATTAATAAGAAACTTTCATGACTTTTTAGTATTGTTTATTTTGGTATTTATTATTTTAGGTCTAGAAATCAAATTTTCAAAAATGTGTAAAAAAAAAAAAAAAATAAATAAAAACTAATAAGTCAATAATTTATCAAATAGTAATAATTAAATAATAAATAATAAAAATAAAATTTACCAAAAAAAAAAATCCAAAATAAATTACAATTAAAATAGCATCACTGATTTAATAGAAAAATAAAAATAAGTAAATAAATAATATATAAACAAAATAAATAAAAATAAAATCAGTCATCAGTGATAATTACAATTAAACTAAAATAGTTCAAAATTACTCCAAATAGGAATATATTCAAATTAAATTTAGATATTTTTTTAATGTTTTTACTTGTCTTGTGTTATTTTAAATGATTTTAATTCATCTTGACACTCCTGGTTCAGAATCACTGATTTAATAGAAAAACAAAAATAAAAATAAAATAAAAAATATAAGAAATAAAATAAAAAAGGCAGTCAGTCATCAGTCTTAATTCAAATTAAGCTAAAAAAAAATTCAAAATTAATTAAAATAGGAATATATTCAAATTTCATTTTCAATTTTTTAAAAACGATTTAAACTTGTTTTGTGTTACTTTAAATTATTTTAATTCATCTTGAGGTTCCTGGTTCAGAATCACTGATCTAATAGAAAAAATAAAATAAAATAAACAATATAAAAATAAAATCAGTCATAGTTAAAATTAAACAAAATAATTAAAATAGAAATATATTAAAATTACATTTTAGATTTTTTTTAAATATGTTTTAAACTTGTTTTGTCTTATTTTAAAGGATTTTAATTCGTCTTGAGGCTCCTGGCTCTGAATCACTGATCTAACAGACAAAATAAAATCAGACATTTCACTGCAAATACATAAAAGTATGTAAAAAGCACTGATGATCTGAAAACACCTGGAAATGTGTAACTTTGAGCTTATCGATCGCTATTGAGATCATCTGCTCAAATAATAGTGTCATACGTCTAGTCTGTTTGCTGTAACCATATCTGCCATCAGACCGAGCACCAGTGTGAGTTCATCAGTTTTGATGCGCTGTCGGTGTGATTTCCTGTCTTCCTGTCTCTTGTGGTGGTTTCCTGCGTCAGATGGCGTTTCCTCTGCGCTGGCCCTGCCCGTATATCCCGCTGTGTCCGCTGCGGATGGCAGACGTGCTGTGCGCGCCCATGCCCTTCATCGTGGGCGTCCACTCCAGCTACTTCGACCTGTACGACCCGCCGTCTGACGTGGTGTGTGTGGATCTGGACACCAACACCATTTTCCAGTGAGTCTTCCTGTCACCTGCCACGAAAGACGTTTATAATCAACTTCCTGCTCATCTGTGAATCCTGAAAAATAGAATGTGTCATTGCTAATGATCAGAAATGTTTGTTCAGATCAGCATATTAGAATGATTTCTGAAGGATCATGTGACACTGAAGACTGGAGTAATGATGCTGAAAATTCAGCTGCGCATCACAGGAATAAATTACAGTTTAACAGATGTTCACACAGAAACACTAAAAATATTTTTGCCAGGTCTGAAGATAAGAAGCCTCTGTCCTGGAGGTCTTTGCCGAGAAAACATGGGAAGATCCTGCTGAACTCCCTGACCAACCTGCACAAAACTCTGGAGAAGAGTGAGCATCTGACGTCTCACGCACACACAAACACACACTGATGATGATGTCACTTCCTGTCCTCACGCGTCTCTCTCTCCCAGTCTATACGCCGGGTCAGGAGGAGGCCACGCTGGAGTTCCTGCTGACGGACTACGATCTGATCTACGGCCGTCAGAAGCTGCTGGAGCTGGAGATCCAGGAGGCGTTCCTGCGCTTCATGAGCTGTTTGCTGAGAGGATACAGATCCTTCCTGCTGCCCATCACACAGGCGCCGTCCGACAGAACCACAGACTGCAGCTCGCTCTTCAACCTGCAGGGTCAGTACAACACAACATTACTGCTCCTTTACACACACACACACACAAATAATATGTGACCCTGGACAACAAAACCAGTCGTGAGGGTTGATTTTGAATATGCACCTGAAAGCTGAATAAATAATGATTTGTTAGGACAGGACAATATTTGGTCGAGATACAACTATTGAAAATCTGGAATCTGAGGGTGCAAAAAATCAAAATATTGAGAAAATCACCTTTAAAGTTGTCCAGATGAAGTTCTTAGCAATGCATATTACTAATCAAAAATTATGCTTTGATAAATTTACAGTAAGAAATGTAAAAAAATATCTTCATGGAACATGATCTTTACTTAATATCACAATAATTTTTTAATTTTTGAAATTAAAATCTATAATTTTGACCCATACAAAATTGTTGGCTATTGCTACAAATATACCCGTGATACTTAACACTGGTTTTGTGCTCCAGAGTCACATTTATCAACTCATTTGATGATGCGGAGTTCAGAAATATCAATAAAAAAAAACAAACATTTTATTTCCACTACTTGCGAAGGCAATATTTTTATTTTGTTTAACGTAATATAATAACACAAAACTTATGGAAGTGGATTTCCACCACTGAATAATAATATTTCTCAGAATTGTGCCTTTATATCACACAGTTTTGAGGAAAAACATCTGAATTGTGAGAAAAAAAGTTGCAGCTATTTTTTTTTTTTTGGTGGTGGAAACAACCTTCCATACAAACTAAATAGCTAAAACTAAAAAAAAAAAAAAGAATGAAATTTCTATATAAAATAAATAAATAATAAAAATGACAAAACAATAAGATTACTAAAACTTTAACTAAAATTACAATTAAATTATATAAATATAAAAACATAAAATATAAAAATAAAATATGAATAAAATAATATAAAATAAAATATAAAACTGACATAATATAATATAAAACTAATGTAAAAATAGAATGTAAAACTGATATAAAAATAAAAAATAATAGAGAAAACTATAATAGTATCTCAGTGAAACTAAAATAACTCAGCAGGTTAAAATAATTAAAGACAATTCATTTGTGATTTTTAGAAATTTCTTGATCTTTTTGACCAAGTTGGCCAATATTCAAAAATATGAATGAAAACTCTATATCATGTACATTTTTTTTTTTCTCAAAATAAGAATTTTTATAAATTACAATTTACATTGTATATTATTATACATTATCAAATTGAATTATTCAGATTACATCCGCTAAGTTTTACTTTTAATGTTACAAAGTTGTCAGAATGAATCATTTAAGAATTGATCAGATAGTTGTAGTGTGGCTCATATTCAGACAGGAATCGTGTGTTTGTGGTGTTTTTCTGCTGATGAAAGGAGAATGTAAGACTAATTCAGCACACAAATGAACCACACAAACAAAAAATGCTATGAACCTCATCTTTATTTTGTGTGAAAGTGTGATGTGTGTGATGAAACCAACACTATTTTTGTCCTCAGCGGCTTATAATTAGTAAGTCACTGGTTTGATCGAGCAGATGTGACGCGTGATGTTTGTCTCGGTGTGTTTCTTCAGGCTTCCTGAAGTCACGCGATCGAGCGCAGCAGAAGTTTTACACTCAGCTCACGAAGACGCAGATGTTCACGCAGTTCATCGAGGAGTGTTCGTTCGTCAGCGACCGGCACGGCTGCCTCGAGTTCTTCGACGAGTGCGTGCAGAAGGTGGGACGCTCACCTGCGGTCACCTGATCGCAGCGGCCAGTCGGATCCCTCCTATAACATCTGTGTGTGTGTGTGTGTGTGTCAGGTGGACGTGGAGAAGCCGGAGGACGTGCGTCTGATCGATCGGGACGAGTGTCACAGCGGTGAGCACACGGTGTTCATAATGCCTCCGGAGGAGCCGCAGGAGGCCGACGGATCCGAGTGTCCCGCGCACTACAGGTGTGTGATTATCGGTCGTGTTTGTTCATTATGAGCGTCCTCCACATCCGATATGACTTCCCTTCTCAGCTGACATCACTGAGGCCGCGCAGGCTTTTGGTTAACCAATATTACTAATAGTAATTGTAAGCAGTGTTGCATTGGTTAAAGGTCATATGATGATGCTAAGAACGTTATTTTTGTGTATTTGGTGTAATGCAATGTGTTTACGTGGTTTGAGGTTCAAGAAACACGTGTGTTTGAATGAGCCGTTTTAGGAAGGCGTGGCTGAGTCTTAACCAGTGTTGGGGAAAGTTACTTTTAAAAGTAATGCATTACAATGTTGCGTTACTGCCTTTAAAAGTAACTAATTACGTTACTTAGTTACTTTTTATAGAAAGTAATGCGTTACGTTACTTTTGCGCTACTTTTTAAATCCGGACAGGACATGCTTGTTTGTTTTTAATATAAAAAGTTCTGTTTTTGTTAAATGTAAAAGCCCTTTTGCAAAAAATCACCAATCACATTGTTAATCGTGGTATACTCACTGAATTAAGTAGTTTAATCCATTTGTGTTCTAGTTGTGTCAACTAAAAACTTCATATGAAATCATGAGATAAATGAGAAGATTTCTGAGAACTGAAAAGAGACAGTGAACTTAACATGGGCCTTTCTTCATAGATCTTTAGGAAATAGGAAGAAGGAAGTCAAGTGATGTCATCAGTGTGATTTTTATTTCAAAATAAATGCTTTTTGTTAAACGGTAACACTAGTGACACCTTCAGGAGACGCTACGTTTATTATATATTTTAGAATATTTATTCAGCATTTAGTTTTTTATGCTCTTTGCATCATATATCTGATAGTTATGAATGCATTATTGTATTTTAAATGGTATAAAAACCTGTTTTTGACCTCAGAATAAAGCATTTTCCCTCTGTACGTGCCGGTTTTGCGGTGCTTGGAATTCTATATAATTAATTTAAAAACAAATAGGTGTAATTGTGTAAATAACATGTTAAAAAATTTAGGAAAAGCTGATAATTCATTAAATTATAAAAATGTACAATTAAAATAAATCATATTAAAAGAATCAAAAGCAAAAATTAATTAATCATAAATTAAAATATTTGAAAAAGAAATATCAAAACCATTTACTAAAAATGAAATCATGAAAATGTAAAATTAAAATAAATACAAAATGACTGTAAATAAATAAACAAACTGTAAATAATAATCAAAAAATCAAAAAATATGATCAATAATTTTAAATGAAAAACAATAAAAAAAAATTGCACTTTTTTTTTAAATCCTAAAAATGTTATATTAAAATGAATAATTAAAAAAAACAAAACACTTGCTAAAAATGAAATCATAAAAATGTAAAATTGCAATAAATACATAACCAAAAAAAATAAAAGCCACCAAAAATATTTTTTTATTTTATTTTATAAAAAATATATATTTTTTAAAAAAGTTATAAAAATATAAAATTGAAGTAAATTAATAATTTTAAAAAACAGTTACTGAATAAATCATGAAAAAAATGTCAAATTAAAATGCATGAAAAATGAAGCACTTTCCCTCTGCACATGCCGGTTTTGTGGTGCTTGGAATTCTGCATAATTAATTTAACAACAAATAGGTGTAATTGTTCAAATAACATATTAAAATATTAAGAAATTGTAATCCTAAAGTGTTTTTCAAATGTAATATTTCTGTAAAGACTAGAGACAGAGAAATGGACATTTGCATCGAATGACCCACGTACATAATTTAAAATAAAAAACACCGACACCAAAAAAACATTTGTTTAAAATAATTAAAGAAATTCATAGGATAAATTCCACAATATTACTGTTTTTATTATTTTTTTATATCAAACAAACGTGATTTGCTGACAGGAAATGATGGAACACAGGCTAGACAGGAGCGTAACACACACACACGTATACGTTTTTTATGTTGTAGAATAAAACTTGACCTCATTTCAGATATTAAAAGTGACACAGAAGAGCAGAAATACCCGTTTCTGGATTTTTTCACTCTGCAGTAGTGCACACTTCATGATTCTCTCAAAATACATAAATAGATTCACTCAAAATACACAGGATAAGAACAGTGCGTCAGCTTAAATATTACTACAACTTCAGACGGAAACAGCTCACTTCCCTTTAACCTAAACTGTGTTTCCTGGTTTTTTCTGGCTCCTCAGCTGTTTTTTGTTCACTAAACTCTTGTTTCACGTGTGAATCTGCAGCTACGACACGTTCCCGATCCTCCAATCGGATCTGTTCGATCGGCCGCAGGATCAGCTGCGGACTCCGGCTAAAGGAAGTGCCCCCAGTAGCCCCGCCCCCCGGCGCACCAAACAGGTAGGACCCTCGGCTGAAGGTCAGGTCACTGGGTCAGAGGTTAAAGGTCAACGTGCTGACGCTCTCTGCTGTGTGTGTGTGTGTGTGCAGGAGATAAAGCTGGCGCAGAAGAAGGCGCAGAAGTACTCGACGGTGCCGGACATGTGGTCCAAATGCCTGCTGGGTCACTGCTACGGCCTCTGGTTCATCTACTTACCCACGTTTGTCAAAGCAGAGAGCACTAAAGTGCGGACGCTGCACGCCGCATACGAGGTGCTCAAACACATGGAGACGCGCAAAGTGGTGCTGCCGGACGAGGTCAGAGACACACACATATACACACACAGCACGATATAAAGCACTGTACTGATGTGATGCAGATGCAGTAAGCGTGTTTTGTGCGTCGCAGGTGTGTTACCGTATCCTCATGCAGCTGTGCGGTCAGTACGGTCAGCCGGTTCTCGCGGTCAGAGTTCTGCTGGAGATGAAGCGGGCGGGAATTACACCCAACACCATCACATACGGATACTACAATAAAGTGACGTATTTCAGAATAATGAGCTCATACAGGGATGCACAAACTGGGGTTTATGAGTTGATGAAAAGCTGATTATTCAATAAATTATAAATTAAAATAAATCATATTAAAAGAATCAAAAGCAAAAATAAATTAGTCATAAATTAAAATATGTGAATAATTCAAAAAGAATTATGATCAAAAAAATTTACTAAAAATGAAATAATGAAAATGTAAAATTAAAATAAATAAAAAAAATAAAAAATGCTGAAATTAAATAATCCCTTAAAAAAAAGATAAATACTTTTAAATTAAAAACATTGCACTGTTTTTTAAATAATAAAAATGCAATATTAAAATAAATAATAATAAAAATGAAATCATGAAAATGTAAAATTGCAATAAATAAATAATGTAAAAACAAAAGCCACAAAAAATATTTACAAAAAATGTATTGTCAAAAAAATATAAAATTAATATAAATGAATAATAATAAAAAAACACTTACTAAATAAATAATTAAAATGTCAAATTAAAATACATAAAAAATTTTAAAAACTCCAAAAACATTTAGTAGAATTAATTAAATCATAAAAATGTAAGATTAAGATAAGTAAATAATTAAAAAATAAAAACACCCATAAAAGCATTTACTAGAATTAATTAAATCATAAAAATGTACGATTTAGATAAATCTTTTTAAAATAAAAACAAAGTAAAACGTACTAAATATGAAATCATACAAATGTAAAATTGCAATAAATACATAATGAAAAAAATAAAAGCCGCCAAAAATATTTATTAAAATTTTATTGTCATAAAAATATAAAATAAAAAAATGAATAATTAAAAAAAACACTTACTAAATAAATCATTAAAAAATGTCAAATTAAAATACAAAACATTTACTAGAATTAAATCATAAAAATGTAAAATTAATATAAATAAATAATTTTAAAATAAAAACATTTACCACCATTAAATAAATTATAAAAATGTAAAATTAAGCTAAATCATTTTAAAATAGACACCCAAAACAGCATTTACTAAAATGAATTAAATCCTAAAAATGTGAGATTAACATAAATCTTTTTCAAATAAAAACAAAGTAAAACATGTAAAATTGCAATAATGAAAAAATAAAAGCCACCAAAAATATTTACAAAATCTTAAGTCATAAAAATATAAACAATTTAAAAATAAAAAACTCCAAAAACACTTACTAGAATTAATTAAATCATAAAAATGTTAAATTAAGACAAATAATTAAAAAAAAAAAAAAAAAAACATTTACTATAATGAAATCATAAAAATGTAAGATTACAATAAATCTTTTTTAAAATAACAAAGTAAAACACTTACTAAAAAAAGATGAAAATGTTTAGCTGCATGTCATGTGAGCATTAACTGAGAGAACGGTGAATGTGAATGTGTTGTTAAATGATTGAAATATGAACTTAAAATCTCAGGGAGTCTTCAAGTGTTTCGGCTGATGAGAGCGAATCCCTGATATTATGTACAGATGACTGTGTTCTGTTTGCTCACGCGTGTGTGTTTTATTCTGCCGTCTGTAGGCGGTGCTAGAGAGCAAATGGCCATCCACCAATCAGGGAGGGCGTCTTCGCTGGGCGAAGCTGCGTAACGTGGTATTGGCCGTGGCTCAGTTCAGGCAGCCAATCAAACAGCAGCAGAGGAGCGCGTCGTTCAGCACCCGCGCAGGTCAGAGAGACGCCCCGCCTCCGGCACGTGATCGACAGCCGTCGGCATCGTCACATTCTCACATTCTGCTCCTGTTTACAGAAGACGTGCTGTCCAAGCCCCGCCCCCACTCGGCTCTGATTCGTCAGTCCAGCTGGAGCGGGTTGAGCGAAAGCTCGAGCCACGAATCGCTGACGAGTCTGGCCAAGAGCAACAGTCTGAGCAGCGTTCAGGCGTCAGGAAGCAGTGAGTGACTGATGATCGAGACTCGCGTCTGATCTTTCTGTTTCTGAGCTCTTATTCCAGTCTTTGTTCGTTTATCAGAGGTGAAGCTGTCAAAGAAAGCAGCGGCGCAGACGGCCGCAGCCAACGCGGCCGCAGCCTCACGCAAACCTCCCGCCGGCCGCCGCGACACGCTGAGTCCTCCTGCGCCCGTCCTGGTGCGCCGCAGCGACATCTGCCTGTCCACCTTCTACAGAGACTGCGCAGAGACCGCAGACGCAGACTGCAGATGTCAGCCGGAGAGGGACAGCAGGTACACACACAGAAAACAAGCCTAAATCTTTCTTTTTTTTAATTCAACTCTTCATTAGCAGTCTGATTAAAATAAAATAAAATCTCTTTTTTTTTTAACAAATTAATTTATCCATAAAAATGCAGAAGTACAATAATCAAAACTATTTTTTGCATATTATGTTTTTTTATTTAATTTTAGCAAATTAATTAAATCATGAAAACATAATTCAAATATTTTTTTTTATTTATTAACAAATTAATTAAATCATAAAAATGTAAAATTAAGATAAATAATAAAAAAAAGCTTATTTTCAAAAGTGGGTACCTGAATAACTACTGGATCTTCATTATAATTAGCTCTAATTAGACTGATTTCTTGCAATGTCCACTAGATCAGTGGCTTAAAACCAGGCTTCCAGGACCTCAAGATGACTTAAATCATTTTTTGATTGTTTAAATAATACAAAACAAGCTGTCAAATACATAACATAAGTGTAAATGAATAAAAATGAAGATATTTCTAATTTTAATGCAGCCCTAAAAAATAAAAACAATCAAAAACACTAAAAATTAAATCATAAAATGTATGTACAAATTTAAATAAACAGGTAGCACAAAACAACAAAAATGTACTCACATTAATTTGATTAAAAATAAAAAAGATTGAATTCAAATTAAATCAAAAATGTAAAATTCAGATAAATACATTTTAAAAGTAAAAATAAATAAATACATAAAAATGTCAAATTAACATAAATAAAAAATATGACTAATTTTTTATTTTAAAATCTTGATCTTTTAAACCTGAACCAGTAAATCATGAATGACTGTGACCAGTGTTGCCTCGTCCTTGTTTTTCCCGTGGAATTGGGCTGCTTTAACACGTCTGTTGTTTTTCATGTCCGTGGGTTGAAGCGACCTCAGTAACGTGATATTTATCCCCTGGAATGGAATTTACCAGGGGAACCACGCCAAAAAACACACTTTTAACAGGGGACCCCCCTCAAAAGGCAATTGAGCTAGTTTTGAGTAGCAATTAGGCGAGTTTTGTTGTGAAAACCTGGCAACCCTGACTGTCACACATATTAATTGGTTTAAAAGAGCAGGAAGCAGCTATCAGAGTTTCTAGAGTTCTGAGATATAATGTACAGAAACTAGGATAAGATGTGTCTATAAGATGAAAATAAAAAAGGAACAGCTGTGTGAATTCCAAAAGGAGCTGGTTCTGTGTGATCGTTACTGGTGACAGATTCACACCGGTGGTTTTTGTGTCGTTTCGCTCTCGTTCTGCAGGTCGGTGGAGGTGAGGGAGACTCTGAACAGGAAGTCGGTGGATGAGAACTACAACAACGTTTCGTCCCCGAGCCGCGGTCTGGCCGGGAAACTGCAGCAGCTGCTGACGCCCACGAGGAACCGCACGTCCGTGCGACGGGCCGCTAGCGTGGACGACCGGCGGGTGGGAGCGAACGGACACTCGCGCCGAACCTCAGAGCAGAAACTCTCACGCAAGAACCAGATGGCCGAGAGTCTGCTGAAGGCCAAGGAGCGGCTGTACAACGCCACGTCTGAGGTGACCAGAGCTAGGGCTGATGGGAAACTGATTCAAAATGATTCCTGATGAACATGATGCAGGAGTCTATTAGAATGCAGTTATATGAGCTGAAAATTCCACATATCAGCACAAAATCACCCTCTTATATTTATGTCATGCAGCTGTATGAGTTTATACAACCGTTTGATACACAAATTTATTTTGCGTTACATTTTAGACACAATATTGTCTTTGTTTTTGCTCAATTCAAAGTCAGCAGAGCTGATGAGCATCTCCAGTGATTTGTTACTGAATTAATTCATGGTTTTGAAAGAATCGAGTGAGTCAGTGATTCAGAGACTCGTTCATAAAGACAGTCACTTTCTTCATTTCTGAATGAATCAGCTGTTTGAATGAATCATTTGAAGGAATGATTCAGTGACTCACTGTTAGCTTCATATTGAGAGTATCGTTTCATTTTGTTTCTGTAATCATTTACAAAAACTTTAATACAGACAGACAGACTGTATTGCCTTCAAAACATTTAAACTCTAACTTATTAAAACTTCTTTAAACTTCAAACTATTTCAGACTGAAAACCATCAAACTTAAACTTTTTCAAACTTTTCAGACTTGTTCAAACGTTCTGGTCCGGCTTTCTCAACCCAGCTTAAAGTTTGTCTTGATGAACTTTTTAATCTGTTTATTAATGCGATGCTTGAATCTAAATATTCTTTCTAAAGCTACTTTGTAATGTCTGTTCAGTGCTTTTCTCATCACAATTTCTCAGCCCAAATTGATGTGTTTTTTATTTTGCGATTATTTATATGAATTAATCTGCATGTCGTGTTATTAATTAGACTACATTTTAATCACTTGACAGCCCTAATATTAATTGTCTGTGTGTGTAGAGTTCTCTGTCTGTAGGGAGTGACATTGACATGACTGACATCCAGACGCTTGCGGTTCCTCTCAGGAAGTCATGGGATTCTTCACAGGAAGGGGCGGGCATTGAGGTTTGTGCCTTCTTTAGGTGACAACACAATTTTTGGCAACATTATGGACTGTTTATTATTGTTACTAGTTTTGTTTACATTGTCGATACAGTGTTTTCCTGTTTAACACTGTAAAGCTGCTGTGACACAGTCTGTACTGTATAAAGCGCTACAGAAATAAAGGTGACAACAGTGAAACAGGCTGAATCAGTCTCAGTGAGTGTGTCGACGTGTCTGCGCAGGTGCTGATGTCGAGCTGCTCGCTGTGCCGCAGCTGTAATTCTCTGGTGTACGACGAGGAGATCATGGCGGGCTGGTCGTCTGATGACTCCAATCTCAACACCACCTGTCCGTTCTGCTCCGCGCCGTTCGTCCCGCTGCTGAACGCAGAGATCTGTGACCTGGGCCCCGTCTGCAGGTAACGCAGACTACAACACTAGAAAAAATAAAATAAAATAAATAAAATAAGCATTAACTGAAAAAACAAAAGCTAATTACATTTCAGCTAGTTTAAAGGCAGCATTTATAAAATACATAAATATAGCTGCAAGCAGCGATTACGGGGGTTCCAACGCTTTAAGACATTTAAGCAAATATGAAAAACATACTGTTAAAACATATTGAAAACATATGGAACATATTGAAAAGATAATATTGTTTAGCAAATCTGTAAACACCTAAATCGATGAAAGAAAAAAGCATTTTTGGCAAATCCAGGTAATTTACCATATAAATACTACGTTTTTTAACATTCATGACTGTTATAGCACCAGCTGTGGTTTGATCTCCTTAAAACTTTGCATGTTTGTTTAGAATCATCTGTCGCATGTGCTCCGCAGGTTTCGAGTAGCTTTGAGTTTTCCTTTAGGCTTTATAGGATTTTGGGTAAATCTGGACACGTCCCTTTTCTAAATGATCCCATTATTGCCTCCCAAAGGGTACATTTCAACATTATTGACCTAAAGAGAACACAGAATTGTCCTGCAGTGTTTTTTTCCAGATTGAGCAAAAAACCTAGGACTAGTTCGCAAAAGTAGGTTCTTCACATCTTGTCAATCATTTAACAAACGATTTGATTGACAGCAGTGCTTCTAGAGGCAAAGTTGTCCAGATTGAGGAGTTTTATCATTCATGCCTTTGAAAAATGTGATATCGCTCTCCAGTGGCCAGTTTCTTTCAAGTTTCTCTCATACCTTTGGGACTGAGTCAAACAGGCCTGCCGAGTTTTGTTCCGATCGGCCTCCGTTAACCTCGTCTAACAGGTGCTCAAACTGTGTCGGCCAAAATTTCACCAGGCTCACAATCGAATCTGAGGCTGCGTTTTGTCCAGTGTGAGCCAAGGATTCCAGCAACATAAGACACTTGAGCCTGCGACTGACGGTTTAGGAGTTATGATTGATTTCGTACTTTTGATCGCTGTAGCGCCCCCGTCAGGACGATTGGGGTGAGCCTTGGTCACATTGTCGGTGGTGTGAGTATCACCATCCCTCCAACTTTCAAGTCTCTACGACTCTAACAATTACAGTAGGGTTTCAACAGGGTTTGAACCCCTAAAGACTGTGCAGACATATTCAAAATAAATAAATAAATAAATAAATAAATAAAGTGACCAGGGCTCAACACTAAGGATTTTTTCTACTGTGGTTTAAATTTTTACTTGCCCGGACAAAATTTTCACTGGCCCTACCACAAAAAAATTAAATAGTTGCTGTTATCATTGTTTTTGACTCATGTTATCTTTTATTTTAACATGCCGAAAAAAAAGGTACAATTCTTGATTCTAATTTCGATACCACACCTAAACCTACTAGCATAACTAAACTTCAAACATTATTTGTATGTTCAAAATAATTTTAATTATTAATTAAACTTTTTAGGAAAAAACAGCAGACTGAAAGAACTCAACCTCAGTGTTTGTCAGCAGGCGGCGCTTATGGAATTAGAGTAATATTACGTTTCTATGGTTAACGCTGTAAACAAAGCAGCTCAGTGCTTATGAGCACTACTTTAAATCCATCATACATGAGCAAATGAAAAGAAAATGTAAACTTTTCTTAAGACAGTCAGTTCCCCTCAGAGATGCATCTTGCTCTGCCTGCTACAGTATTTTTTCCTCTTTGCATTCGTCTTTAGCGTCTCTGGCCTCTGATAATGGATGTTTAAAGAGTTTAATAAAGAGTTTAAAAAGAGTAATATTTCCACACACATGACAGTTTGACAAAAGATTGCTTGCAGTTTGTGTGCAAGCCCGGAACAGAGATCGGTTGAAATATGTCCGGTCGATCGGTGCGTCTGTCTCTACTGTATAAATGAAATATGGATTGATCATTGTTAAAGCTACAAAGCTAATCGTCAAGACAAGTATTTTGACATACTTTTGTAGGCTATTTGTCCGTGGGAGATGCGTCTCTTTGTGATCGCTTAAATTTTTAAATTAACAAGGTTGAAAAAAACACATTCAAATGATAAACTTTTATGCCGACGCAGCAGTGACATATTCGTCAACTGGGCCATCGGCCACTCCTTATTGTCAAGCCCTGGTGACAAAACACATTAGAACTAAAATTAAAATCGAAATAGAACATAAGAAAATTCTAATAGCATATTAATGATGCTAAAATAACACTGTGTAACACTGACTTTGATTAGAACTTTCCTACAGGGCCATTTAAAACATGTGTGCCTGAGTGCTGACAAGTGTTTGTGCTCATTTACGTGATCTGCGTCCTCATGAACTCATGTGAATACACTTAAATGTGTGTGTGCAGCGTGGAGCGCAATAATCTGAGCGCGGAGGATGAGCTGGAGAACGCCATGCGACCTCCCGCAGGTCCGGACGACGCACTGCAGCACCTGTGCAACGGCGTCAGGGAGACGGACTCCAGCTCCGAGACCAGCAGCCAATCGGAGAGCAGCGTGCCGTCGGTGGGCGGAGCCCCGCAGGTGACGGTGGCGTACCTGAGCCCGCTGGTGCTGCGGAAGGAGATGGAGAGTCTGCTGGAGAACGAGGGCGAGGCCGTTCTCTCGCAGGTCCAGCTGCTGGACAGTCACTCCATCCTCTTCTGGAATCTGGTGTGGTACTTCACTCGCCTCGGTCTGCCCAGTAACCTGCTGCAGCTGCTGCGGACGTCACCGCTGACCGCACGCCTCGCGCAGGTCTCTCTCTCGCACACATATACACATACGCACACACAGAGGAGCTCAGCTGACGGTGTGTTTGTGCGTCAGGGGTCAGAGGGCGCGGGGGTGCGCGTGAAGCTGCTGTGGGACACGCTGACCCCGGATACGGAGCAGTGGCCGCCGCTCTACATGCTCTGGAGGATTCACAGTAAGACACGCAAACATTAACACGTGCAAAGTCTGTGACTGTTTTTACATTCCACAATAGTTCTTTATAAAAGTGATAACTTCATATTTTACAGCTGAAACACACTGATCAGCAAAGTTATGAATGTCACCATGTTATTGCTGCATTTATGTATTTTATTAATTAAAAAACCCTGAAATTCCAAATTTTAATATAAAAAGCCTATGATGCAAAATACATAATACTTGTGTTACTTATTTAAAAAAACACCTTAGAAAAGTAATGTGTTACTTCACTAGTTACTTGAAAATGATCTGATTACATAATTAGCATTACCCCCAACACTGTATACATATCATCTGAGAATTACCAGTATTAACCCCACTGAAATGAATTTATAACTCATGATGGCTCAAAAACAGTCCAGATTTAAAAAACCTAAAAAAAAATAAATAAATAATTCTATCAAAAGTACATAAATATTACTCTGAAATGTTTTTAAACAAAATAAATTTGTTACTTGCATAAACTTAACTTTCCAGTGAAAAAGTGATTAATTTTTTCAGGCTGCAGTGGTTCATCAATTGATGTACATATTCATCTTTATCAGCAAAATTCAGTTTGAAACTGTTTGCAATATGAAGAAAAGGCTGGATATACTTTACAACATTTTTTTTTTTGACATTTGTAGATAATGTAACAAAGTATTTTTGATACTAATGGTGCTCCATACGTACCTGGGTTTAAATGACCCAGACATAAAACATGTCACATGTTTATTTATAAATGCGGCCCTGCACCATAAAACCAGTCATAAGGGTCAATTTTTTGAAAGCTGAAAGCTGAATAAATAAGCTTTCCATTGATGTGTGGTTTGTTAGGATAGAACAATATTTGACTGAAAAACAACTGTTTGAAAATCTGGAATCTGAGAATACAAAAAAATCTAAATATTGAGAAAATCACCTTTAAAGTTGTCCTAATGAGGTTCTTAGCAATCCATATTACTAATCAAAAATGAAGTTTTGACATACAGTGGGTACGGAAAGTATTCAGACCCCCTTAAATTTTTCACTCTTTGTTATATTGCAGGCATTTGCTAAAATCATTTAAGTTCATTTTTTTTCCTCATTAATGTACACACAGCACCCCATATTGACAGAAAAACACAGAATTGTTGACATTTTTGCAGATTTATTAAAAAAGTAAAACTGAAATATCACATAGTCCTAAGTATTCAGACCCTTTGCTCAGTATTTAGTAGAAGCACCCTTTTGATCTAATACAGCCATGAGTCTTTTTGGGAAAGATGCAACAAGTTTTTCACACCTGGATTTGGGGATCCTCTGCCATTCCTCCTTGCAGATCCTCTCCAGTTCTGTCAGGTTGGATGGTAAACGTTGGTGGACGCCATTTTTAGGTCTCTCCAGAGATGCTCAATTGGGTTGAAGTCAGGGCTCTGGCTGGGCCATTCAAGAACAGTCACGGAGTTGTTGTGAAGCCACTCCTTCGTTATTTTAGCTGTGTGCTTAGGGTCACTGTCTTGTTGGAAGGTAAACCTTCGGCCCAGTCTGAGGTCCTGAGCGCTCTGGAGAAGGTTTTCGTCCAGGATATCCCTGTACTTGGCCGCATTCATCTTTCCCTCGATTGCAACCAGTCGTCCTGTCCCTGCAGCTGAAAAACACCCCCACAGCATGATGCTGCCACCACCATGCTTCACTGTTGGGACTGTATTGGACAGGTGATGAGCAGTGCCTGGTTTTCTCCACACATACCGCTTAGAATTAAGGCCAAAAAGTTCTATCTTGGTCTCATCAGACCAGAGAATCTTATTTCTCACCATCTTGGAGTCCTTCAGGTGTTTTTTAGCAAACTCCATGCGGGCTTTCATGTGTCTTGCACTGAGGAGAGGCTTCCGTCGGGCCCCGACTGGTGGAGGGCTGCAGTGATGGTTGACTTTCTACAACTTTCTCCCATCTCCCGACTGCATCTCTGGAGCTCAGCCGCAGTGATCTTTGGGTTCTTCTTTACCTTTCTCACCAAGGCTCTTCTCCCCCGATAGCTCAGTTTGGCCGGACGGCCAGCTCTAGGAAGGGTTCTGGTGGTCCCAGACGTCTTCCATTTAGAATTATGAAGGCCACTGTGCTCTTAGGAACCTTAAGTGCAGCAGAAATGTTTTTGTAACCTTGGCCAGATCTGTGCCTTGCCACAATTCTGTCTCTGAGCTCTTCAGGCAGTTCCTTTGACCTCATGATTCTCATTTGCTCTGACATGCACTGTGAGCTGTAAGGTCTTATATAGACAGGTGTGTGGCTTTCCTAATCAAGTCCAATCAGTATAATCAAACACAGCTGGACTCAAATGAAGGTGTAGAACCATCTCAAGGATGATCAGAAGAAATGGACAGCACCTGAGTTAAATATATGAGTGTCACAGCAAAGGGTCTGAATACTTAGGACCATGTGATATTTCAGTTTTTCTTTTTTAATAAATCTGCAAAAATGTCAACAGTTCTGTGTTTTTCTGTTAATATGGAGTGCTGTGTGTACATTAATGAGGGAAAAAAATGAACTTAGGGGGTCTGAATTTAAGGGGGTCTGAATCCTTTCCGTACCCACTGTATTTATGGTAGGAAATTTACAAAATATCCTCATGGAACATGATCTTTACTTAATTTAATTTTGGCATAAAAGAAAAAAATTAAATTTTGACGCATACAATGTATTTTTGGCTATTGCTACAAATATACCCGTGATACTTAAGACTGGTTTTGTGGTATATATAGAAATTAATGCAAAAAATATATGTAGAATTGATGTGTATTTTGAGACTCTTAAAGCATTTGCAAGATCTAGTCCTTTATTAAAAACTTTGTTTTAGAATTTTTTCATGTCTATTCTGGGTCTAAATGGACACGAATGAGGGTTGACACTCGCCAAGTGCCAAATGCGAGTATGTGTACTCAACAGCAGCATTACTGTATTAGTAATCTGTCGATTCCTGTTATTGATTGATGCGGTTCCCCTCCCGTCCTGCAGGTGGCGTCCCCATGCGCAGCCACAACTGGCGGCATCACAACCATCCCTTCAGCCTCGGCTTCCTGGAGGAAGTGCTGCGCTGGGTCGGCATGAACGAGGTACACAAGGCCATCACGCTCTTCCTGGATGCGGTCGCTAAGCAGCCCGGCACTCCGCGGATACAGAGGTGAGGCGTTGCCAAGTCTGTGGTTTTTCTGTGGAATTGGGCTACTTTAACACTGTTGCCACAGGTTGTTTTTTAGTCCGTGGGTTGAAGTGGCCCCAAAAATGTGATATTTATCCCCTGTAATGTGAATTTATAAAAATGTCTATTTTTCCCCACCAAATGCAGTTTTTAACAGGGGATCCCCCTTGAAATTCAATTGGGCTAGTTTTGGGCCAATTTTGAGTAGCAAATGGGCTGGTTTTGTTGTGAAAACCTGGCAACCCTGCTCAGGTGAGTCTGAACTCTGACGTGTGTCTGTGTTTGTGTGGATCTGCAGGAGTCTGTACAGAGAGATGCTCTTCCTCACGCTGGCTGCTATGGGAAAAGATCATGTCGGTGAGTCACGCAAAACCAGCAAACTCCAATAAACAGCAGCATTTATTTTTATTTCCAGTTTAGGAAGTGTAGTGCTCCAACTTAAAGGGACAGTTCACCTAAAAATGAAGATGTGCTGATAATTTCCTCACTCTCAGTTCATCAAAGATGTGACTTTTTTTCTTCAGTAGAACAGGCGACACAAAATAAATACAAAAAATGTAGAGACTCGGACCCTTGACTCTTTTTGACATCTCTTATGGCTGAAGGGTTAGGAAATTAACAGCAAATGTTCAGTTTTGTGTGAACTATACCTTTAAGTTTTCAACTAGGCGTCGTGATCCTAAAGAACTGTTTAATCTGTGTCCACAGCTTCGTTTGATAAGCGTTATAAGGCGGCGTACGTGCGCTTGAGCGGTTCTCTGGGTCGAGAGGAGCTGAGGAGGAAGAGAGTCCAGCCGCCCAGTCCTAAAGCCGTCGACTGCAGACGCTGCTTCCTGCTGCCGCTGGAGTGCTGAACACACACACACACACACAAATACACACACACATTCACACTCCGCTTGTCTCGTCCCGTCTTGCTGTCGTCTTCACGCTGCTTGAGGAGGAATCGCGACACACAGGCCGAGCGCTTCTGCTGGTACGGTCACTGCAGACGCCGCCGTGCATTATGGGAACGCGTGAGCCTTTCACCTAAAACTGCTTCTGTATCCCACGATGCCGAGCAAACTGACACCCGCCGCCCATCGGACATTTTCATAGGATGTAACGTGGCGTCTGGATTTACCTCGTTTATTTCTGTTTGATTTCATGGAGCTCAAAGATGAAGATCCAGTTGTAAACGCCAGAAGGCATCATGGGAGTTTGTTGCACTGGAGTGACGCTCTGAGCTCTTTCATGTTTGTGTGAGATGTTTCTCGACCAGCAGATTCATCGTCTCTGTTCTGGACTGGAGTTAAACTAGTCTGGTCAGGACTACAGTAGTTAGTTCCTCTGAACCGTGTTTGTGTGTGTGAGAGAGAAAGCAGCGCTTTATTATTATAAGAGTGTCATGTGACTGTAGGATGATCCTGGAGAATCATGACTTCCTGTGACGCTCTGATTGGCTGACGCCCGTGTGCTCGTTCAGCTCGTTCATCCACAAACCAGCTGGTTTTATCATCGAGCCGTTATTCACACGACCATCAAACACATTCACCTCCCAAACTCTCATCGTTCTGTCATCATTTCCTCTCATTCACACCTGTGTCCGTCTGCAGTCAAACACAAGACGACATTCTCAGAAATGAACCAGTGTTTTATTTTCATACAATGAAAGTCAGTGGGGTCCAATGTTCTTTGGCTCCCAACATCATTAAAAATACATATACAATTATTAATTTATCAGATGATCAATTTGAAGGAGAGTGAATGATGACAGAATGATGATTTTTGTCTGAACTGACTCATTAAATGCACATATCAGGGTTGAATTTGTACATTTTATTTTGCTGTTTCCAGTCCTGTCTGATCATCTTTTTTTTCTATATCCAGTATGAGCCCAGGATATAATCCAAAAATGATGAAGGAACTAGATACATTCAGTCCAGCTGACTTCCTGTACATTTCAAAAGATACTTTTAATACAGAACTAAAACAAAGTTACAGTTAGTGTTTAATTTACAACAATAATTTGCAATGACACCAATCATCATTTTCCTTTCTTTTTTCAAAATTACTTTTTTTAAATTATGAAAAATGTAGAAACACTTCACAGTAAGGTTTCATTTGTTCATGCATTAGCCAAAATTAACTATTAATTAGCAATATATAGTTTTACAGCATTTATTCATCTTTATTAATGTTGGTAAATACATTTTAATGCAATTTTTAAAATGCATTGTTTGTTCATGTTAGCAGTGCGTTAACTAATGTTGACAGATATGACTTTTAATTTTAATAAGTATTATTAAATGTTTAAATTTCCATTATATAAGATAAATAAATGCTGTAAGTGTTTTTCATTGTTCATTGATGTTCACTGATGTAGTGAATGTGAACAAATGAAAGTTTACTGTAAAGTGTTTCCCAAACTCTGAATGAAGAAGACTTTATTTCTTTAATCAAACATGTGCTTGTGTTGGTTTTGTGAAGTGTGATCTGCTGCGATTCATCCGCTCTCGTTCTGTTGTGTCGGGAAGCGTCTCTCTCTCGTTTGCTCTTCTGATCCGTGTTTCTTGAGTTTTTGTGTTTGTCTGTGAGTTTCTTCTCCTGGAGTGAAACGGCTGTGATCTGTGTTTAAAATCACTGTTACAGAGGATTGACGCCACATTCATTAGTCTTAATTTTATTAAGGAGGAATATGAAGCTGCTAGAGGAGTTTTAGTGGCATTAGAGGAAGTGACGTCAGAGGAAGCTGTAGTTTGTGCTCTCATTCACTGCAATAACCGCGGAGCAGCCGAGCTTCACTGCAGCATGAACGTCTGCATTTATCAAGACAACAGAGATTATAAAGCTATATTTAAGTTTTCATGTGTTTGCTGTGCTAATTTATATTGATGTGACCTTTGACCTTTGTTGTGAATGTTGTTTTGTTTTTCTTTTTTAAGAAAAGAGTTTTAAGAACCAACATTCTGTCTGTTTCTTCAGATCATTGACTGAGTTTATTAGAAATAATTAGCACGAGACCTTTGATCATTCATACATATAAACACACACACACACACACACACACGTCAAACTAAACTGTGTGAAAAATACTCTCCTGTGCAGTGTTTGAAACCCCTCCACACACACACCATCACTACAGCAGCGTGTCGTCATGTTGTAAGAACATCTGTATTGCAAACAAATGTTTTGTTGTTTTTATCGTAGGTATAGTCAGAGGCATTTCAGCACGCTTTAATCTGATCATGATTCACTGAGCTCTCAATAGTTTCAAACTCCACACTGTCAAACTGTTTGAATGGGTTTAAGCAAGATATACCACAGTTTTACTATATTTGCAGGAATTTCTGGGAAATATTTACGCATAATATGCATTAATTACTGCGCTGACCACACTTTACAGTAGCATTTTATTCTGGGGAGTGATAAAGAGACCAAATTTATACATTCTCACTCTCATTGGCTTTCAAATGTGACTGAACACCTTGGAGAAGTTCACTTCCAAAACAAAGATTCACAGATAATGTACTCACCCCTTGTCATCCAAGATGTTCATGTCTTTCTTTCTTCAGTCGTAAAGAAATTATGCTTTTTGAGGGAAACATTTCAGCATTTTTCTCCATATAATGGACTGATATGGTGCCCCGAGTTTGAACTTCCAAAATGTAGTTTAAATGCCGCTTCAAACGATCACAAATGCGGTTGTAAATGATCCCAGCTGAGGAAGAAGGGTCTTATCTAGTGAAACAATCGGTTATTTTCATAAAAATAATAAAATGTATATACTTTTTAATGTCAATGCTCGTCTCTGCCTGAACTCTGTTTTTGTTCCGGTTCATGTCAGTTAGGGTATGTCGAAAAACTCTCATCTCATGTTCTCCCTCAACTTCACAATCGTCCTATATCACTGTTTTACCTTTTTTGTTAAGGGTGTTTGATCTTCTTTGTAAACACTGTGTCTGTACTTCTGCAGTGATGTAGGATGATTTTGAAATGATTTTTGAAGTTGAGGGAGAAAATACATTGGAGTTTTTCGACATACCCTAACTGACTTGAGTCAGAATACACAGAGTTCAGGGAGAGAAAGACAAGACGAGCATTTGAGATTAAAGTGTTTTTTAATTGTATTATTTTTATGAAAATTACAGATCGTTTTGTGAGATAAGACTGGAATCGTTTACAACTGCATTTGTGATCGTTTGAAGCTGCATTTAAACTACATTTTGGAAGTTCAAACTCGGGGCACCATATCAGTCCATTATAAGGAGAAAAGTCCTGAAATGTTTTCCTCATAAATTATTTGTAAATTGTTGTTCTGGAAGTGGACTTCTCCTTAAAGTGTGACTTTTAATCACTTAAATACATTTTCTTGGGATAAACATCTCCAGCTGTGAGGGGACAGTCTCAAACTGCAAAGTGAGTACTGAAAACACACACACACATACAAACATACGTTCACTTTTTCCTTATATCTTGTATTCTAAAATGAAATGCAAAATGGAAAACCTACTTAAAGGAGAAGTCCACTTCCAGAACAACAATTTACAAAAAAATTTACTCGCCCCCTTGTCATGCAAGATGTTCATGTCTTTCTGTCTTCAGTCATAAAGAAATTATGTTTTTTGAGGAAAACATTTCAGCATTTTTCTCCATATAATGGACTGATATGGTGCCCCGATTTTGATGTAGTTTAAATGCAGCTTCAAAGGCTCTAAATGATCCCAGCTGAGGAAGAAGGGTCTTATCTAGCAAAACGATCGGTCATTTTTTTTTTTTCAAAAATGTGTATACTTTTTAAGCACAAAAGCTGGTGTAGCACAGGCTCTGGGATGTGCGTTCACGACGCTACGTACTACTGAATCACGTTGAAAGGTCACGAAAGGAACTACAGCGCCAGTGTTTACAAAGCGAACACGCAAACACTAAGAAAGTGCAAGTAAGTCAAACACTGTTTACAAACAGAAAGGTACAACGATGTCAGACGATTTTGAAGTTGTAGGAAAAAGTTTTTCACCATACGCTACTCTGAGCCAGAGAACACAGACGATGAACTTAGACATGATTTGTAGTGTTGTGGATGCGCGTCCCAGAGCCTGTGCGACACCAGCTTTTGAACAGTATACAAATTTTTATTTTTCAAAAAAAATTAGCGATCATTTCGCTAGATAAGACCCTTCTTACTCAGCTGGGATCGTTTAGAGCCCATTGAAGCTGCAGTTAAACTAAATTTTGGAAGTTCAAAATCGGGGCACCAATGAAGTCCATTATATGGAGAAAAATCCTGAAATGTTTTCCTCAAAAAACATAATTTCTTTACCAATGAAGAAAGAAAGACCCTAATGAACATTTTGAATGACAAGGGGGTGAGAACATTATCTGTAAATTGTTGTTCTGAAAGTGGACTTCTCCTTTAATAGCAAATTAAAATAAAATTAAAATTGAAGAAACACAGGAAATGTCATGGTATTATCATCTGATCAGTCCCGGTACCTGTGTGTAAGGGGCGTGTTCTTGTCTCCAGCTGTTCTCTGATTGGCTGGTGACGCGTGGCCCCGCCCCAGCTGGAGTCGAGAGGTCAACAGAGCTGCTGATCGTCACACGCGCTCAGTGACTCTGAGAGGAATAACGTGAGGAATATCTGGAGCAGGAATAAAGCAGCACTGAGGAATATTCGCGTTTGATTTGATCCGTCATGAGTTTATAAAACATCTTCCGAACAGCAGGAATCATGGAGAGACTCTCAGCGCTGCTGCTGCTGCTCATCACAGTCTCAGGTGAGTCTCAGCTTTTACTCTTTCTCTCCTCAGAACTCCTTCATCAGCAGCGGTGCTTTGTTTGTTTGTTTGGTTGGTTTATTGATGTTGTGGAAAAATATCAGTATAATAGACCAGAACTAACAACACTGTTCATTTCATTGATTCAGTCTCTGATAATGTGAATATTGCTGCTCATATAAATGAGTGTTGTGTTATTAGTGGAGTCATTCATTAGAGCTTTAATGAGTTCAGTTATCAGTCATTAGTTCATCTGATACGGGTGTCAAATCATTTAATTCATTTTCATTGAATGCACAAATCAGGGTTGAATTTATATATTTTATTTATGCTGTTTTCATTCCTGTTTGAGAAAAATGTTCTTGTTTTTTCTTTTATTTTATTCTAAATACAGTAGGAGTCTGTGATATGATACAGAATTATGAAGGAACTAGATATAGTTAGTCCAGCTGACTTCCTGTACATTTTACAAGTAATGTTTAATACCAACAGAACTAAAACAAAGTTACAGTTGCAATGTTTAGTTTACAACAATAATTTGTGATGACATCAATGATAATTTCTATTATTGTTTTACAATTTTTATTTTAAATTATGGAAAAAATCTAGAAAAATTTTACAGTATGGTGTCATTCATTAATGCATTAGCTAAAATGAACTAGAATAAATTCTTAACCAGTTATAATCTAAAAATAAAAACAAATTCCACAGTTAACAATTAATTGCATGACAACAATGACAGTGACTCGTGACACAAGAACACAAACACTGGACAGGGCTGAAGCTACATAATGTGAATAATGAAAATGATTTATTGACGGTGATCATTTAAATTGAAAGGTCATTTTGATAGTAATAATAAAATGATTGATGTGACACTACATTAAAAACTAAATCAACACAAATCAACACTCAGAGTTTGAGAAAAGCACAGAAACACATGTTCACTCAGCAGGACTCACACACACACTGATCTTACTGTCTATATGAGGATTTATTACACACATTTATTCTGACATGTTATTTCACTGACAGAAGTTCAGCTGCAGTATTAATGTCATGAAGAGAAAAGAAAAGACTCTATAACATCTCACTGTTACTGATTCATCATCTGCTCAAAGCATTATGGGGAGAATCTCTCATCAGTCTATTCTGATTCATAAACACAGTTTCACTGATGATCCAGAACCAACACAAATCCCAGCATAGAGCGGCTGAGTGAATGTGGTCTGGACTGTGTGGATGAGGCTCATTGTGTCAGAGACGCTGTAGAAGGACAGAGTTCCTGCACTGTGATCCACAAACACTCCTATTCTACTGCTGATGGACGTCACAGGGAGATCAGTCTCTATGTCATCGTGTATGAATGAGTAACTGGAGAGAGAGCAGAACAAACTCCAGGACTGATCATTATATCCAAACCAAGACTCATCACCCCGTCCCTTCCTGCTGATGCTCTTATATGACACTGATATAAACACACGTCCTCTCCACTGCAGCTCCCAGTAACAGCGTCCACACACACTCTCTCTACACAACACCTGACGATAATGATCAAATCTGTCTGGATGATCAGGATACGACTGATCTGTGTCAGTGTCAGTAATCACTCTGTTGTTCTCAGACAGACGGAGGAGTTTATTCACTGTGTTCAGATCCGGAGTGAGCTGATGGGAATCTGATGGAGATAAAACACATCAGAATCAGGAATTATGAATCTGTTTGATGTTTTCATGTAGTTGAACTCTTCATGTTCAGTGTCTTAGTACAGATGAGCAGATATCCTGTTCAAATCATCATTTACATAATGAAGTTCTAAACGTAGGTTCGGGAGGAGCCTAATCATTCAGTCCTGTCAATCATCATTACAAGCCTATATAAGCAGCTCTCATTGCACAGTCCCAGCCTCAGTTCTTCCGGCAGGCATTTTCTATCCTTTTCTAATACGTCCCACTGGATTCGGCCCATTTGTCAGCACTAAAAATATTGCAGAACTTTGTAAACCAAGCCCATCTTTGAGGTGGTACAAGTATGGTTCTGTTTCAGCCATCAATATGGTTCTTTAACCTGTGCATTGTGAACACAAATGGCTCCAAGCTTACTTCATGTACGCAAATCCAATTTAGCAGGTCATCAGATGCTTCCGTTTCAAAGCGATTATTCCTCATGGCTGCCTTTTCTGGCAGATTTCTTCAAACTAAGTTGAGAACTTACATTTTTGTGTCAAGCCCACAGCAAGATATTTAACAATTTTACTAAACCACTGTATGAATATTTGCATGTGAATGTCTCAATTGCTTCATCCCTTAGTAAATCAACAAGTTGAATCAGCGCTACCACAGTTCTCTGTCGTGTTTAAATCATCATCTTTTCCATGTTTCTGAAGATGGTCTGCTCAGTTCAGGCTAACTAAAAGTCAGCCATGTGCCATGATGCTACATACTTTGGCTTATGAAGTAGAATACTTTAAATGGCTTGTATCATCAGTACTTGATGTCTCACCCGTTTCATTAGCACATTACATTTATTTATTACTCTGTTTTACAGCAGCTTCATTATTACATTTTGTTACTTGTCTGCCTCAGCAGTGATTTCTCCCTGGGCTTCTTGTGTCCACTACCCTGTGGTCAAAAAATGGTCTCCTAAGCATTTCCTTCCATTGGGACAATTCAATGGAGTTGACTGTAATCTATTGTCCCAACAAATGCAGATCAAGTTCTGCCGAACTAATACAGTTAAACTAAACTTTGGTCAGCAGTGCCCTGCTATTAATTAATTAATAACCCATACACCTTCCTCCTTTTAATACATCCAGAAATTTCTACCCAGTCATCTGGATTCTCATTTGCCATTTCTCAGCAACAGCAAGATTCCCATTGGGCTGTTGCAATCATCGCAATACCACATTATTGACGAACCAACCGCAGAGGATTGCAAAAACCGCAGCAACCGCTATATTCACATGTTTTTTCCTTTTTCTGTAAGTTCATGCTCTTCTTGTTCTGCGCCTATACATAAGTTAATGATAATGCGTGTATTCCTAACAAGCCCAAACAGATAGCGAAGTAAAGAGAAACTGACTCAGCGCGGATGATTACCCACTTCTAACCTTCAGGCCGAGTCATATATTCGTGAAAATAGCTTATGCTCAAAGAAACCCTGTCTTGGCATTGTCGCATTGCTGGCCAGCTGAGCTTTCTAAAGTTGTACTTAAACTTAAAATGATTTCAACAGCACCGTGAGCCATCCACCTTGAGATTTCTTTCAGGCAACTGTATGTCTTGGACCCTCGCTTCCCTCTCATTGGGTCTGTCTTCCAGAAAAATTTCAGTATGTCTCTGCCGAAGCAGTGACGTTTCCCACCATTTTCAAATCAGCTCTGTCTTCTCTTAGTGACACTGCAGTGATTTACCCTAACAATTCACTTATTACTTCACTGCCGCAGCAGTGAATTCCCCCCTACAAAATTTACAATTTTATTCCCACATCAGCGATTTCTAACCCATCAACTATGACAGCACTTGCTTTTACTGTCTACAGTAGGGTTGGGTACCGAAACCCGGTGCCAATACGGCACCGGTACCCATGTGACCGGTATGTACCGGACCGAATCAGAACGCGAATTTCGGTGCCACTTAAATGCCTGAACTGTCGATTGAAATATTTGTCTTCTGGTGCTATGACACGGATGTAGAAGCATTGATTCATCAACATGCATGATCGCTAGTTAAATTTAAATACTGCATTCATGGGGTGTCGGAATGATCAGAACATTTTTTTACTGAATGAGAAAACTTGGGAAAGTCGGAAAGCTTTGATGATAGAAATCCAAGACATCTTTGTAGTTACTATCCATTTTCACATTTCGAATTAAAAGCACAAATCGTCTGGAAATGCATCCGAGAAGCGCGTGAATGCTGCAACTATCGTCACACTTGCTCTGACTGCAGCAGGTGGTTTGCCGTTAGCTTAGCGAGCTACATTAAACGCGTCGAACTTAAAATGCCAAAAACTAAACATTCTGAAGTGTGGCTATATTTCACGAGAAATGATTCAGACACTGCGACGTGCAGCAAATTTTTTACAGCAGTTGCGTGTGAAGGGGAAAACGCGTCAAACCTCATGAAACATTTGATGGTATGTGGAATAAAGTTGAAAGCAGAGGGATGCACCGTGTTTGACAGTTTGCAGACATCAGCTGGAGAGGTGTCGTATTTTGCCAGAGACGCCAAATATGTGATGCGATCTAGGAAAACCCAACACATGGTGAAATTTTACCTTTTTTTAGGTTTTAACACCATATGAAAGCTGAGTTCAGGCCCCTTTCCAAAATTTTTTACATAACCTACGTTATGGCTATCTTAGGTTGGCTGATAGCGATGATTTTCAGGAATGGGATTTTGAGAAAAACGGCTTTAAAGTGAGACGGGTTTCACTTTCACTTTACGGGTTTAACGAGAGCTGTCTGTCAAGTTAGGAGCGCTACTGCATCATTAGACAAACAGACTAACGTTTGTTTTCCGTTGATCACCCATTTTATGTTTAGTAAATAATGCAGCCTACTTTGTAGTAAAAGCGAGCGCAGCGCAACTGTTCGCGCACTGTGATAAAACAGACTGTCATCGGACTCCTCTTTAGTAACTTCATCATCCGATCCTTCATCTCTGGATGTGAAATAGCCCGCAACATCATTTAGGGCACTGACATCACCAAAACTGAGCAGACTGAGACGAGTAAGATCGGTTAAGTGAGCAGCTGCAGTACTTTAGACGGCGTTGTTGTGCTCCGCCATCTCACGATATTAAAGTAAGTAAGTAAATAAATAAATAAATAAATAAATAAATTTGCTTGCCGTACTTTACACAGGACTGGTGGAGAATGTGAACTGATACGCCTTTACTAAATATGTTATGTGGTTTATTTTGATAGGTTAACTGTTTGGGAAAGCACCTCCGCAGCGCGTTCTTAACATAGGAGAAAGACAGTCATTTCTGCTTGCTGCAATAAATTGCAATAGATATTTTCAGAGATGATAGACAAGATGTTATAGAATAATAATTTAATGAAAAACGAATTTCCTGAAAACGTCCCACCGCTACATCCGACGGGTTTTCCCAGATCTCATCACATATAGTCATATTTCTGCAAAAGAATTTCTGAAATTTTAAGCTGTTAAATTATTGTAGTTGGGTTAGGTGGCTTAGGTTTTATTGTTGTTGCGTTTTGCATTGACTTAATAATGTATAGTACTACTTCTTTTTTTTTTTTTCTTTTTTTTTTACTTTTAATACATTGTTCAATTTAAAGAACTTTTTTGTCCAATAAAAATATATTTTTGTGTCATCCACCACTTTGTGGCTTTTTTCAAAGTATCGGTTCAGGCACCGTTTTGGCACCGGTACCGTTTTAAAAGTATCGATTTGGCACCGGTATCGAAAAAACCCCAAACGATACCCAACCCTAGTCTACAGTAGAGCTGCTCATAGCTAAACTAAACTTGATAAAACTGCACAGTCATTACATGCAGTCGAGTCCTCACTGATCAGAATTGAACTGAATAGTCATTATTTTTTGCTTCAGTTGACTTACAGCAGAACTCGAATTCATCTCCTTGACAAATTGGCATCATTAATTCTGTTACTTTACTATCAATCCCGCAATCCACTTCAGGCAATTTCTATCGTTTAAATCTCTGTTAAAATGTAGGGGGGCACTTGACTTGACCTGAAATCACTGCCACAGCAGTGATTTCTTTTTACCACTTTTGCAGCAGAGACAGTCACCATACTAAGCTCTAATTCTCACTGCTGCAGCAGTAATTTCTTCCACCATTCTCAGAGAAGATTCAATACCAAACTCTATTACTCCCCTCCTCAGCAACGACGTCTCCTACCTCCTTGCAGCAGACATCATACCAACTCCTATTTCTTACTGCTGCAGCAGTGAATTCTTTCACCGGTCTCAGCAGATGTCTAGAGGTCAGTATTTCTTCCACTGGTCTTGGAGGAGTTTCCATTCGAAACACTGTTTCTCACCTCCGCAGCAATGACATCCCCACTTCTCTTGCAGCAGACGTCATACTAACCTCCATTTCTCACTGCCGCAGCAGTGATTTCCTCCGCCGGTCTAAGAGCAGGTTTACTAAAACTCTTTCTCGCCTCCACAGCAATAGCCTCCCCCACTTCTCTTGCAGCTGATGTCATGCTAAATTCCACTTCTCACTGCTGCAGCAGTAATTTAGTGATTTTGTGCAGCTCCCTTGCAGCGCCCTGACTAATCTCCTTATATAAATTTTCTTCCAATTTTGCAAGAGCAGAGATTTCTCCTCCAATGAAAATGTTTATGTCACTGCCGCAGCAGTGCTTTTCCACCCCTCTCCTACAGGAGCGATCTCGTTTGTTAGCCCTTCAACTGCCTTATATTGCCCCAGTGCGGCAACAGGGAAACGTATTCTGCACATTCTTGGGGGGGGGAGAGATAGAATCAATAAAGGTTTTCTCTACTCGTATCACCAAAATTACTCGCAGTTGATTGCCTGGCTTGCTGTCCTTTGTAAGCACTTTTTGGGGGGGTTCGAGCTCTGCGCTCAAGCCGAACCTCGGGTTCGGGCCTCCATTAAGGACAACAAGCCAAGTTTGTTTACCATTGCCCATTATGACTGGATGGGCAGGCGAACTCGTGAAATCAATTATTAAACTCTTCTTTCACCTTCTACAGGAAGAACATGAACACACTCAGTGAGTTTTTCTGCTTGTTTTCTTACTGACTTACATTGTAGGAAGTCGTTCCTGGTCCTGGGAACAATGTTGGTGAATGTGACTGTGGAAATGAACAGACATGAACAGTGTGATTCTCATGATCCTGCATCCATTCCTAACACATTTCTAATATGATGTTCTCCATGATATGAGATGCTGATGGACTCGTTTCTGAGAGCAGATGAATCTCCAGGACTTTACCTCTGTCTGAGATCTTCTTGAGCTCCTCATTACAGAAATCCTCCAGTTTGTCTCTCAGCTGATGGACAGATTCTCTCAGATCATTAAAAGATATGAGAGAACTGAAGGGATCATCATTTCTTTTTGTAGATTCAGGAGGTGCTGAGAGAGACTGGAAACTCTACAGAAAACAGAAATCAAATCTCATCAGCTCCACACTTCACCCAATAACCTGCACCAACATCAGATTTGACTTTGATCTTTAGTAACTCAATCCAGCACTTTCACAGCATCAGCTTCATTTTTCATTACATCACATCAGAGCTACAGATTCTAGTATTTGCCACTTACACTATATGTAAACTGTCTAGGAAGTCATTTGTGTGATAAAACATGCTAAAAACATAAATGTCCATCTAACAACTCAAACACATCAGTGGAGTCTCATTGTAGGGTCGAGTAGATTTGCTCAGAAAAAGCAGCTCAAAGGCTTCGATTAGTTTGACCATTATTTATAACTTTAGAGCTGTTAGTGTCACAGCAGGATGTGTCTCAAGTCCACTATGATGGTGTTCTTCTAGATCTGTGTTACCTGCAGGAACTGGATGTGATCCTGTGTGTGTGAAAGCTGCTCCAGCTCAGCGTCTCTCCTCCTCAGATCATTGATCTCCTGCTCCAGTCGCTCCAGTCGTCCTTCAGCTCGACTCACCGCTCGCTTTTCCTGATCTCTGATCAGTCGTATCAGCTCAGAGCGGCTTCTCGCAATGGAGCGGATGAGCTCAGTAAAGATCCTCTCACTGTCCTCCACTGCTGTCTGTGCAGAGCGCTGTTAGGACACACAGTGATTCAGGCTTCAGTGGGACTGAAAGAGACAAGAGAGTCTGAACTGAGACTGAGACAAACTTCTCTTCTTCTCCAGACTCACCTTATGAGACTCCACAGCCTCTCTCAGCTGCTGAAGATCTTTCTCTCTCTGCTGGATTCTCTGCTGGAACGTCTTCTGCGTCTCCTTCAGCTGCTTCTGCAGGACAAACAGATCATAGTGAATGTCACAGAAAACTACTGACACTAAATCATCATGTGAATCCAATAAAAGCGGGGCTGATAATGAAAGGTTGTAGGTTCAAACTCCAAAAGGGATGATTGATCATTTACCACCATCATACATACATTTTCATGAAGATTGTTTCACACTAAAAGTGTAAGTATTATAAATGTGAAACTGACACGGACTTCACACTGACAGTGTTTCTGTGTAATTAAGCTGCGGCTCTACACAGAAATAAACAGACTATTGGATCATTACACTGAGTATTAACTTGATCTCTAGTTTTAAATACCTGTTTCTCTGTCCTCTGTGCTGCAGCTGATACAGTGTCGTGGTTTTTATGTTCATCCATCGTACACAGCACACATATACATTTCTGATCAGTGCGACAGAAAACCTCAAGGATCTTCTCATGTTTCTGGCAGATCATCTCCTGCAGTCGTCCAGTGGCATCAGTCAAATTGTGTCTCTTTCCTTTAAACAAACTCTCATGTTGTTCAAGGTGATTCTGACAGTAAGAGTTCAGACACATCAGACAGGACTTGACGGCTTTGTATTTTGTTCCAGTACAGACGTCACACTGCACATCTCCAGCTCCAGCGTAACAGTCAGCAGGAAGTTTGGTCTTCTTCAGTTTCTCCACCACTTCAGTCAGCATGGTGTTTCTAGCTAAAGCAGGTCTTGGACTGAAGGTCTGTCTGCACTGAGGGCAGCTGTAGACTCTCATCTGATCCTCCTGATCCCAGCAGTCTGTAATACAGCTCTTACAGTAACTGTGTCCACACTGGATGGTCACTGGATCCTTCAGGAGATCCAGACACACTGGACACAAGAACTCCTTCTGATTCACAGAAATTCTGGCTTCTGCCATTTTACAGCATGAATACAGAGACACAAACACACAACAGCTCAACTACACTTCACTTTCTCTTTCCCTGAACGCATGTGATTCCTGTTTCTGGTTCTGTGTTTGAGTGACGTGTGTGAAACAGGTGTGTCTGTGAATCAGGTTCCTTAGTTTAGTTTCAACATACCTGGCTGTTGTTAAAGTAAACAGTGATAGTGATGTGACACACAGTATCAAATCAAGTCAGGCTTTGTTTTTATTCTGCTACATATGTGGACATATAGTGGAAAGAAATGTGTCTTGCAGGACCACACTGCTACATACTATCTGTTGATTATCCCGCTTATTCAATAGTCATTTGCCAAGTTATAGATAAGTCAAATCTAGTATTGCTCTTTGCAGCGCAGTATTTGACTGAATGTGTGAAAATGACGGTTATTTTCGTCAGTTCTGGCTCATTAACTCTAATTTAATATTTAACTCAAATCAGACACAGAGATGAAATAGTGCAGTAAGATCACATTTATTTGAATGGAATTATAGCTTTTTTTTCAATTAATTATCGAGAGAGAGAGAAAGGGAGAGATGACAGTTGAGTGTGAATACTTGCAAGCTGTGTCTGTGTGTCTCTCTACAAACAATTAATTCATTCAAAAACAGCGATTATTACCACCTCGTTGCTGAGGAATATACTGTAGTGATCTAGTATCTAGGCGCTTTTATTAATAAAACTGCGGGGAAGTGTTGACAACAAGTTTATGTATGTGCGCACTGCAATGCGATCTCCAACCTCTCTCTCTCTCTGTGTGTGTGTACTTGTTCTTGCTACATATTTTTAATAATTTTTTTACGTTGTGGGGACAGTCAAAAATTACTATCCCCACAAGGATAGTAAACCTGAAATTTTTGACATTGTGGACAATGTAAAAAAATGATTAAAAATAGTAAATGGTGTTTATCTGAAAATGTAATGATGCAGACATGTTTTCTGTGAGGGCTAGGTTTAGGGTTAGGGATGGGTTAGGGGATACACAATATTGTTTGGTCAGTATAAGAACTATAGAAGTCTATGGAAAATCCCCACAATTCACAAAAACAAACGTGTGTGTGTGTTTGTGTGCATCAATTAAAGCAGCGCATTAATATCCACAAGTTTCGGGGGGTGCTACTGTAATAAAGAAAGTGGGAACAACTTCCGGTGAGGCGGTGGACGTAGTTTACCAATGGTATTTTGTGTGCTAATTAGCGAAGAGGCTAAATGTTTTTTAGACCATTGTTTACTTTGTAAAGATGCACACCTTTATGAGAGATGCTATTATGTTCTTACGGACAACATGCTTTTGAAATTTGTGTTTCCACATCATTAGCAAGTTTGGATCACTAAATCTCGAATGACTGTCAACCAGTGAAATGACATTTGAACCGAGACATCAGAGCTTGTGTTAAAGGGCAGATAAAGCCTCGATTCGAGGCTGGTTAATGTAGAAATCCCTTTCGCAGAAGCCTCACTTTCTGTCCAGTCATGTGCGCGATTCACTTTGCGTGTCCTAATGTTCGACCCCCAGATCTTACTTTGCGAGTACATTTTCATTGAGACCTATTTAATAATTACATTTTTAAATACCCAGTCATACAAGTAATATGAAGAATACAAATTATTCCAGGAGAATTAAATATATGCCATATGCAATTAATATATGTGTACATTATTCCTCATTCTTCATCATGTTGATATTCATACTGACATTTAATGTCACTGTTCAATGAGTAAATTAATTTATCAGAGTCAGAAATTCAACAAAAAAAAAAACACACACAGTTAGGCTTTTATTTGTGCGTATAACATGGACCGATCTATGGAAATTGTGGTGAATGCTTCTTCTGACGGATCTTTAGTCTTTTGGCTGCTTTATTTTTTACTAACCGCCAGATGGTTCTGTTTTCAACACTCTCAAAGCTTTGAATCTTTTCCCGAAACAGTCAGAGGAAAGTCTCGGTGCTTCACGAGGCTTCATTTGCCCGTCACTCCTGTCAACTGTTGAATGAATAAGTGTCACGTCCCGCTTGTTTACTTTGAACCGGAAGACGCTCCCACTTTTGACGCAAGGCCTCATGGGGCGTAGGAAACTTGTGGATAGAATGGTGATTAAACTGACTTGGAACTACCTGTGCACTAAACGGTTTTACTGTATACCTGCCAGCCAATCAGAATCCAGTATTCAGACAGACCATGGAATAAAGATGAATATAAACATACAACAAAGAAAAACAATTATAAATCTATACGACAGTTAACCATCTGACTATACATATATAGTAACCCATACTCAGAATTTGTCTTCATTTGTGCATTTGTCCCCATCCAAGTGCAGACACACACATGTAGTGGTTTCCAGTTTTTCTTGTATTTTCTTGTATTTTTATTTTATAAAAAGTGGACTTTTTTTTTTACTCAAAAAATAAAAAACTCAAAGATGAAGAAACTCCAATTTGTAAAAGAATATATCACAGTATCATCTGATCTGTAGTACCGTCCCGGTAGCTCTTCGTAAGGGGCGTGTTCTTGTCTCCATCTGCTCTCTGATTGGCTGGTGATTCAACAATGATTTTGATAAACAATCTATTCATTAGTTTCTGGGTTAATAAGATTTAAAAACATTTTATTAAATGTGTGTTGTCTTGTTGTCCTTTAAAATATTAAGACTATATATAGTTTTGTTTATAGAAAGAGAGACAGACATAAATATTATAATATTTGATACATAAATGTTGTGATGTAAGAGCAGTCAAAAATAATCAATAATGATTTCATTGTCAGCTATTGATTTTCATTGATTGTTGCAGCACTGATTTCCTGATCATCAGCTTCATCCAGTATTGTTGAGAAATTTTATTTGAATATGTCATTGTCTGAAATTTAAAACAACATTTATTGTTGTTATTATTATTATTATTATTATTATTATTATTAGTATTAGTAGTAGTAGTAGTAGTAGTAGTAGTAGTAGTAGTAGTAGTAGTAGTAGTAGTAGTAGTAGTAGTAGTAGTAGTAGCAGTAGTAGTAGTACTAGAAATAAGTTATTAAAATAAGGGCATTCGTGGCCTAATGGTTAAAGAGTCTGACTTGTAACCCAAAGGTTGTGGGTTTGAGTCTCTGTATCAGCAGGGATTGTATGTGGGGGAGTGAATGACCAGCACAGTCTGTTGGCGTCTGGATTTGTCTTGTTTATTTCTGTTGGATTGATTGTTTCATGATTTCATGGAACTCAAAGTTGAAGATCTGGTTGTAAATGCTGGAAGGCATCATGGGAGTTTGTTGAGACGCACTGGAGTGACGCTCTGAGCTCCTTCATGTTTGTGTGAGATGTTTCTCGACCAGCAGATCCATCGTCTCTGTTCTGGACAGGAGTTAAAGTAGTCAGTCAGGACTAGTTAGTTCCTCTGAACCGTGTTTGTGTGTGTGAGAGAGAAAGCAGCGCTGCTGTGGATCTACAAACACAAACAGCTTTGATTCAGTCATTTTAAAGGGTGTCATGTGATGCGGTGTGACTGTAGGAGGAGAATCATGACTTCCTGTGATGCTCTGATTGGCTGACGCTCGTGTGCTGAACCAGTGTTTCTGTTCATGTAGTGAAAGTCAGTGGGGTCCAGTGTTGTTTGGCTCCCAAATTCTTTAAAATACAGTTATGTTTATTCATTTATTTTATTATTTATTTTCAAAGCATCAGAAGACATGAGTAGAGTGAATGATGACAGAATGCCAAAATGCTATTTTATTTATTTTCTTCATGTTTTTCTTTTCTTTTATTCTATATACAGTAGGAACCTGTGATGTAATAGAATCATGAAGGAACTAGATGCATTCAATCCAGCTGACTTACTGTACATTTCACAATGAATGTTTCATACCAACAGAACTAAAACATTGATCATTGATCTCCTGCTCCAGTCGCTCCAGTCGTCCTTCAGCTCGACTCACCGCTCGCTTTTCCTGATCTCTGATCAGTCGTATCAGCTCAGAGCGGCTTCTCTCAATGGAGCGGATGAGCTCAGTAAAGATCCTGTCACTGTCCTCCACTGCTGTCTGTGCAGAGCGCTGTTAGGACACACAGTGATTCAGGCTTCAGTGGGACTGAAAGAGACAAGAGAGTCTGAACTGAGACTGAGACAAACTTCTCTTCTTCTCCAGACTCACCTTATGAGACTCCACAGCCTCTCTCAGCCGCTGAAGATCTTTCTCTCTCTGCTGGATTCTCTGCTGGAACGTCTTCTGCGTCTCCTTCAGCTGCTTCTGCAGGACAAACAGATCATAGTGAATGTCACAGAAAACTACTGACGCTAAATCAACATGTGAACAGATGAATCCAGTAAAAGTGGAGCTGATAACTAACAGCTGTAGGCTCAAACTCCAGAAGGAATGAATGATCATTTACCACCATCGTACACGAATTAACATTTAGGATTAAGGCCTGTTTCACACTGTAAGCATAAGTGTTATAAAGTGAAACTGACACAGACTTAGAGCTTCACAATGACAGTGTCTCTGCTGTGTAGAGGAGCTTGTATTTTAAATGATGAAAGTATATATTTTGTCAAAGTAAAAGTGAATAGTTCACTCCACTATTTTGTGTTGTTTAATCAAAGCCTATTTTATGAAAGACTGTGTTTTATGAAAGGTTTTCAGTGCATTTTCAGCAAACAGTGAAACTCTTCTTGCAGCCGCTGTTCATTTCTGCTGTGGTGTGCAGTGTGAATGCTGTAAGCTGTTAGTATGGTGCCGATATAAACACATATGAAACGAGTGTCAGCAATGTTTCATCAGTGTGTAGTTTTAAATACCTGTTTCTCTGTCCTCTGTTCTGCAGCTGATACAGTGTTGTGGTTTTTATGTTCATCCATTGTACACAGCACACATATACATTTCTGGTCAGTGCGACAGAAAACCTCAAGGATCTTCTCGTGTTTCTGGCAGATCATCTCCTGCAGTCGTCCAGTGGCATCAGTCACTTTGTGTTTCTTTCCTTTAAACCAACTCTCATGTTGTTCAAGATGATTCAGTAAGAGTTCAGACACATCAGACAGGACTTGACGGCTTTGTATTTTGTTCCAGTACAGACGTCACACTGCACATCTCCAGCTCCAGCGTAACAGTCAGCAGGAAGTTTGGTCTTCTTCAGTTTCTCCACCACTTCAGTCAGCATGGTGTTTCTAGCTAAAGCAGGTCTTGTTCTGAAGGTCTGTCTGCACTGAGGGCAGCTGTAGACTCTCATCTGATCCTCCTGATCCCAGCAGTCTGTAATACAGATCTTACAGTAACTGTGTCCACACTGGATGGTCACTGGATCCTTCAGGAGATCCAGACACACTGCACACATGAACTCATCCTGAAAAACTCTGGCTCCTGCCATTTTACTGCTTGAATACAGAGACACAAACACACAACAGCTCAGCCACACTTCAGTTTCTATTTCTCTGAACTGTGACTCCTGTTTTTCCTGTTTCTGTGTTTAAGTGACGTGTTTAAAACAGGCATGTCTGCAAGTCTGTAAAGCAGGTTTTTTATTCCTGCTCCTCTAGAGGGTGTATAGAGATACATGCACACACACATAGACAGAGAGACAGATATAGATACACAGTTGCAATTGAAATTTGTTAACCCCCCCAGAGACTGCAGTACTTTACAAATACAAGCTTTTCTGAAGATCCAGAACTTTATAAAAATTGCAGTTTACTGGCATGTTAAAAGTGATAATGTCAATATTTAATGTAGTGTTTTTAAGTTATAGGATTTTTTTAATAACACAGCTATGTCATAATTATTCAACCCCTATTCAACATTGCTGTTTTAAGTCACTTATTTTTATGGTAGGAAACAAAATTGTCTTAAAACACAAGCCTTTAGAAACTATTAAAAAAAACAGAATTAGCTTGGGCTGTTACACATACATACATTAACAGCCTTATTCCCTAGTTAAAAGTGTGTTGTACCAGAAGACCTTTGTAGGTGTTAAACAAAAAATGCGCAATGTCATAAAATGTTTGATCAGAGCAACTGAGAAAAACCTTGAAAGACTTGCAAGATGACCCGACGAAAGCAGGAAAAACATATTAATGCAGAGTATAAGATGAACACTAGACAAGTATGGCCTTCATGTTGAGGCATCTTGCCAAATCCCACTCTTGACCAAGAAGAACAAAAAGGCCGGCTTGAACATGCTAAAGTTCATTTGAATAGACCTGTGGAGTTCTGGAAGAATGTTTGAAGGAGTGATGTGACCAAACCGGAACTTTTTGGGCCCATGGATCAGCAGAATGTCTGGTGCAAAAAAGGCAAAACTTACAAGCAGAAGAACACCATCTCCATCATCAAACTTGGAGGTGAGCCAGTCCTGTTATGGGGTGTTTTACTGTAGCAGGAAGTGGAATTCATGACTGTATAAAGAATATCATGGATTCTTTGAAGTATCAGGCCATTTTGACAAGAATTGTAATGCCTTTGGTGCAATGACTGAAAAAAATGATTAATAGACTTTCCTGTAGGACAATCTTCCCGAAGTATACATCCAAATCTACTTAAGCTTGGTTCAGGGATCAGTCATAGAATGTTTTTGAGTGGCCTGTTCAGTCTCCAGAGTTAATTCTCATTGAAAATATTTGGTTGGATTTGAAGAAAGCAGTGGCAATGTAAAAACCAAAGATTATCAGTGATCAGAGAGCTTTTTCAGGTGAGGAATGGGCCAAGATTGCAGTAGAGAGGTGACAGAAGCTTCTAAGCAGTTCCAAGTGGCGTTTTTGGTGGTTTACAGAATAAAAGATTTTGCACCACATTTTAGGGATTGAATCATTTTGAACATGAATGTTTAGAGCCAATTAGATTTATTTTTTTAATTATTCATCAATTTACATCCTCATATGTATATTAATAAACTTTCTCTAATAGTGTACTGATGCCTTTGAATTGTTTTCACAAAATTTTGTTCTCTGCAGCGAAATGTCATGCAGGTCAAAGGGGTTGAATAATTTCAGTTGCAACTGTAGATATAGATATGAAGCAGACATTATTGTCAGACCTGAGTGTACCTTTTGGACTGTTTTGTGTGTTTTCCCAGTGTTTGCCCATATTTGGTCTTCCTGTTCCTGTCCTAGTTAATTATGTCATTGTCTCTTTGTCTTACCCTGATTGGTTCCTTTTGTGCATTTAAGTTTGGTTGTTTCCTAGTGTTTCTGCCGGTGATTGTATTGTCTTCCCTTGCTGTTCGTTTAAGTTTAGTTTTGTTTGGAGTTCCTGCCTCCTATGTGGACTTATTTAATAAAGTGTGTGCATTGGACTCTTTCGTATGTTCCTCGTTCCTCGCACACCACGACAGTGTGACAGAAATCACTGACCGAAACAACATGTACGCTGAGGAGGCTGTAACGCGCTTGCGGCAAGGCGGCCGGTGTCACGAATCTGGTCGGTGTCCCGCTGTCCGCTCACCGCCTGATGTCACTCTCACCCCATCGTCACACACTGACTGTTGTACCACACCCCGGACTACATCTCCCGTCTTGCATCACGCTGATTGCGTCAGCGCATGTGACCAATCAGCAGCACCATAAAAGCCTCGGTTTTTCTCCGTGCTAGTCACGGATTGTTGTTAGTGTTTTCCCATTGTTTAGCGTTTCTCTGGTTTCTAGTTCATTGTGTTTGATTCCCTCGCCTGGCACCCCGTTTTCGACTGTTCGCCGCTTGCCCTTTGGACTCTTTCTCGTTTATTGGATTATTCTCTACGTCTTGCCTGTGTTATACCTGTTTGCTCCTGTTTGACCCTGCCTGTACGACCATGTTTTTGTCTCGCCCCTTTAATAAAAGCTCGCAGATGGATCCGCTCGCCTCTCGCCTCTCATTCCCTGTAACAGCCGGTATGTGGAGGATTTCCTCGAGGTTGCTAACCAACTAAGCTGGCACGACGCAGCTTTAGGTTTTTGTTTTCAGATGGGGTTGGACGAAGACACAATCCGTTGCAATCTTCCCGTTTGTAATTATCCCCTGATCGAACTGATAAATGTGGTTCTCTATTTAAACGGATCTGATTTTGAAGTCGAAGAGTGCCACATGTCTAATTGTCCAACCCCCTCTGAAGCACGCCGTGTCGTGTCAGGCAATGACACCTGGGGAACCCCCGCATGCCGTGCCAATAGTTTGGCTCGCCAGCCTCGCCACAAACCAACCCCCCTGGTTCAAACCGCCATTCACCTCCTCAGCCCGGAACCGCCGACCGCAGCCAGCACTCGGACGCCGCCCACGGCTCGCAAGAAGACGGCAAAGAGAAGGCGCCGTAAGGGCATAGTTACAGCAGTGGTTCCTGAATTAGGTGAAGTTGCAACCGCGTATACGGAGTCAAGTAAAGTTGCAGCTGCGTATACGGAGTCAAGTGAAGTTGCAGCTGCGTTTTCCGAGTCAAGTCAAGTTGCCGCTGTGTGCACGGAGTCCAGTCACATTGCAGGTGTGTTTACTGAGTCGAGTTAAGTTACGGCTGCGCTTCCTGAGTCAAGTCACGTTGCAGCTGCGTGTACGAAGTCTAGTCAAGTGACGGCTGCGTTTTCTGAGGCTAGTCAAGTTGCAGCTGCATCTCCTGAGTCAAGTCAAGTTCCAGGTACGTCCCCTGAGCCAAGTCAAGTTGCAGCTGCGTCTTCTGAGCCGAGTCAGGTTGCAGCTGCGTTTCCTGAGTCAAGTCACATTTCCGAGTCAAGTCAAGTAGCAGCTGCGTTTCCTGAGTCAAATTTCCGAGTCAAGTCAAGTACCAGCTGCGTTTCCTGAGTCAAGTCAAGTTGCAGCTGCGTTCCCTGAGTCAAGTCATGTTGCGGCTGCTTCTTCTCGGTCAAGTCAAGTGACGGCTGCATCTCCTGAGTCAAGTCAAGTTGCAGTTGCGTTTCCTGAGTCGAGTCAAGTGTCCGAGTCCAGTCGAGTTGCAGCTGCGTTTCCTGAGTCGAGTCAAGTTTCCGAGTCCAGTCAAGCTGCAGCTGCTTTTCCTGAGTCAAGTCAAGTTTCCGAGTCTAGTCAAGTTGCAGCTGTGGTTCCTGAGTCAAGTCAAGTAGCAGCTGCGTTTCCTGAGTCAAGTCAAGTTGCAGCTGCATTCCCTGAATCAAGTCATGTTTCGGCTGCTTCTTCTCGGTCAAGTCAAGTGACGGCTGCATCTCCTGAGTCAAGTCAAGTTGCAGCTGCGTTTCCTGAGTCGAGTCAAGTTTCCGAGTCCAGTCAAGCTGCAGCTGCTTTTCCTGAGTCAAGTCAAGTTTCCGAGTTCAGTCAAGTTGCAGCTGTGGTTCCTGAGTCAAGTCAAGTTGCAGCTGCATTCCCTGAATCAAGTCATGTTGCGGCTGCTTCTTCTCAGTCAAGTCAAGTGACGGCTGCATCTCCTGAGTCAAGTCAAGTTGGAGCTGCGTTTCCTGAGTCGAGTCAAGTTTCCGAGTCCAGTCAAGTTGCAGCTGTGTTCCCTGAGTCAAGTCATGTTGCGGCTGCTTCTTCTCGGTCAAGTCAAGTGACGGCTGCATCTCCTGAGTCAAGTTGCAGCTGCGTTTCCTGAGTCGAGTCAAGTTTCCGAGTCCAGTCAAGCTGCAGCTGCTTTTCCTGAGTCAAGTCAAGTTTCCGAGTTCAGTCAAGTTGCAGCTGTGGTTCCTGAGTCAAGTCAAGTTGCAGCTGCATTCCCTGAATCAAGTCATGTTGCGGCTGCTTCTTCTCGGTCAAGTCAAGTGACGGCTGCATCTCCTGAGTCAAGTCAAGTTGGAGCTGCGTTTCCTGAGTCGAGTCAAGTTTCCGAGTCCAGTCAAGTTGCAGCTGTGTTCCCTGAGTCAAGTCATGTTGCGGCTGCTTCTTCTCGGTCAAGTCAAGTGACGGCTGCATCTCCTGAGTCAAGTTGCAGCTGCGTTTCCTGAGTCGAGTCAAGTTTCCGAGTCCAGTCAAGCTGCAGCTGCTTTTCCTGAGTCAAGTCAAGTTTCCGAGTTCAGTCAAGTTGCAGCTGTGGTTCCTGAGTCAAGTCAAGTTGCAGATGCATTCCCTGAATCAAGTCATGTTGCGGCTGCTTCTTCTCGGTCAAGTCAAGTGACGGCTGCATCTCCTGAGTCAAGTTGCAGCTGCGTTTCCTGAGTCGAGTCAAGTTTCCGAGTCAAGTCAAGTTGCAGCTGTGGTTCCGGAGTCAAGTCAAGTAGCAGCTGCATTTCCTGAGTCAAGTCAAGTTGCAGCTGCGGTTCCTGGGTCAAGTCAAGTTTCCGAGTCTAGTCGAGATATGGCTGCCACTCCAGAGTCAAGTAAGATTACAGCAGTCATTTCTGTGTCTAATCAAGTTACTACTGTGTTTCCAGGGTCATGTCGAGTTAGAGCTGTGTTTCCTGTGTCTAGTCAAGTAAGAGCTGCTCTTCCTAAGACTAGTCAAGTTAAAGCTGTGTTTCCTGTGTCAAGTCAAATCAGAGCCTCTCTTCCTGAGTCAAACAAAGTCACAGCTGTGGTTCCTGAGTCAAGCCAAGTCAGAGCTGTCGTTCCTGAGTTAAGCCAAGTCAGAGCTGTCGTTCCTGAGTTAAACCAAGTCAGAGCTGTCGTTCCTGAGTTAAACCAAGTCAGAGCTGTCGTTCCTGAGTCAAGCCAAGTCAGAGCTGTCGTTCCTGAGTTAAGCCAAGTCAGAGCTGTCGTTCCTGAGTTAAGCCAAGTCAGAGCTGTCGTTCCTGAGTCAAGCCAAATCAGAGCTGTCGTTCCTGAGTTAAGCCAAGTCAGAGCAGTCGTTCCTGAGTCAAGCCAAATCAGAGCTGTCGTTCCTGAGTCAAGCCAAATCAGAGCTGTCGTGCCTGAGTTAAGCCAAGTCAGAGCTGTCGTTCCTGAGTTAAGCCAAGTCAGAGCTGTCGTTCCTGAGTTAAACCAAGTCAGAGCTGTCGTTCCTGAGTTAAGCCAAGTCAGAGCTGTCGTTCCTGAGTTAAACCAAGTCAGAGCTGTCGTTCCTGAGTTAAACCAAGTCAGAGCTGTCGTTCCTGAGTTAAACCAAGTCAGAGCTGTCGTTCCTGAGTTAAGCCAAATCACAGCTGTCGTTCCTGAGTTAAGCCAAGTCAGAGCTGTCGTTCCTAAGTCAAGTAAAGTCACAGTTGGTCTCTATGAACCAAATCAAGTCATCACTGATCCTCATAAGCCAAGTCAAGTCACTACTGGTCTCTATGAGTCAGGTAGAGTCACTACAGATCTTCACAAGCCAGGTCAAGCCACAGCTGATCCCCATGAGCCAAGTCAGGCCTCAGCCAGTCACCACGAATCAAGTCAAGCCATAGTTGATCTTCATGAGCCAAGTCAAGTTACTGCTGCTGTCCCAGAGCCAAGTCTCGTCTCATCTGTCCGCTCAAAGCCTAGTAGAATGATTCTCTGTTGGCTAAAGGATTCAGAATCACTGCAAGAATCTGAGGAGTCAATATTTCATAATGTAGTATTTTTGATCTGATCATCAGCTTCATCCAATATTGTTGAGAATTTGTATTTGAATGTTATTGTCTGAAATTATTTAAAACAACATTTATTATTATTATTATTAGTATTTAGAATTAAGTTATTACAATAAGGGCAGTCGCAGCCTAATGGTTAGAGAGTCTGACTTGTGTTTTTTGTACGTCTGGTTTGTTTCTGTTGGTTTTATTTCATGAAACTCAAAGTTGAAGATCTGGTTGTAAATGCCGGAAGGCATCATGGGAGTTTGTTGAGACGCACTGGAGTGACGCTCTGAGCTCCTTCATGTTTGTGTGAGATGTTTCTCGACCAGCAGATCCATCGTCTCTGTTCTGGACAGGAGTTAAAGTAGTCAGTCAGGACTAGTTAGTTCCTCTGAACCGTGTTTGTGTGTGAGAGAGAGAAAGCAGTGCTGCTGTGGATCTACAAACACAAACAGCATTGATTCAGTCATTTTAACGGGTGTTATGTGATGCGGTGTGACTGTAGGAGGAGAATCATGACTTCCTGGGACGCTCTGATTTTTTGACGTCGTGTGCTGAACCAATGTTTCTGTTCATGTAATGAAAGTCAGTGGGGTCCAGTGTTGTTTGGCTCCCAAAATTCTTCAAAATACAGTTATGTTTATTCATTTATCAAATTATCCATTTTCAAAACATTGGAAGACATGAGGAGAGTGAATGAAGACAGAATGATGATTTTTGTCTGAACTGTCTCATTAAATGCACAAATCAGGGTTGAATTTATATATATTATTTATGCTGTTTTCATTCCTGTTTGAGAAAAATGTTCTTCTTGTTTTTCTTTTATTTTATTCTAAATACAGTAGGAGTCTGTGATATGATACAGAATTATGAAGAAACTAGATACAGTCAGTCCAGCTGACTTCCTGTACATTTTACAGGTAATGTTTAATACCAACAGAACTAAAACAAAGTTACAGTGGCAATGTTTAATTTACAACAATAATTTGTGATGACACCAATGATCATTTCTATTATTGTTTTACATTTTTTTTTTTTTTTTTTTTTGAAGATTCTGGAAAAAAATCTAGAATCATTTTACAGTAAGGTGTCATTCATTAATGCATTAGCTAAAATGAACTAGAATAAATTCTTAAAAAGCTATAATCTAAAAATAAAAACCAATTCCACAGTTAACAATTAATTGCATGACAATAATAACAGTGACTCGTAACACAAGAACACAAACACTGGACAGGGCCGAAGCTCTATAATGTGAATAATGAAAATGATTTATTGACGGTGATCATTTAAATTGAAAGGTCATTTTGATAGTAATATTAAAATGATTGATGTGACACTACATTAAAAACTAAATCAACACAAACAGAGTTTGATAAAAGCACAGAAACACATGTTCACTCAGCAGGACTCACACACACACTGATCTTACTGTCTATATGAGGATTTATTACACACATTTATTCTGACATGTTATTTCACTGACAGAAGTTCAGCTGCAGTATTAATGTCATGAAGAGAAAAGAAGAGACTCTATAACATCTCACTGTTACTGATTCATCATCAGCTCAAAGCATTATGGGTAGAATCTCTGGTCAGTCTATTCTGATTCATCAACACAGTTTCACTGATGATCCTTTAAAAACAATATAAAACCCAGGATAGAGCGGCTGAGTGAATGTGGTCTGGACTGTGTGGATGAGGCTCATTGTGTCAGAGACGCTGTAGAAGGACAGAGTTCCTGCACTGTGATCCACAAACACTCCTATTCTACTGCTGATGGGCTTCACAGGGAGAACAGTCTCTATGTTATTGTGTGTGAATGAGTAACTGTCAGGAGTGCAATACAAACTCCAGGACTGATCATTATATCCAAACAAACACTCAGCACCCTGTCCCTTCCTGCTGATGCTCTTATATGACACTGATATACGCACAAGCCCACTCCACTCCAGCTCCCAGTAACAGCGTCCACACACACTCTCTCTACACAACACCTGACGATAATAATCAAATCTGTCTGGATGATCAGGATACGACTGCTCTGTCTTAGTGAATGTAATCACTCTGTTGTTCTTAGACAGACGGAGGTGTTTATATACTGTGTTCAGATCCGGACTGAGCTGATGGGAATCTGATGGAGATAAAACACATCAGAATCAGGAATTATGAATCTGTTTGATGTTTTCATGTAGCTGAACTCTTCATGTTCAGTGTATCATCAGTGTGTCAGTACAGATGAGCAGATATCCTGTGCAAATCATCATTTACATCATCAATTATAAAACTCTTCTTTCACCTTCTACAGGAAGAACATGAACACACTCAGTGAGTTTTTCTGCTTGTTTTCTTACTGACTTACATTGTAGGAAGTCGTTCCTGGTCCTGGTGAATGTGACTCTTCTATCATGTTTTCTTTCACTTTCTACAGGAAGAACATGAACACACTCAGTGAGTTTTTCTGCTTGTTTTCTTACTGACTTACATTGTAGGAAGTCGTTCCTGGTCCTGGGAACAATGTTGGTGGATGTGACTGTGGAAATCAACAGACATGAACAGTGTGATTCTCATGATCCTCCATCCATTCCTAACACATTTCTAATATGATGTTCTCCATGATATGAGATGCTGATGGACTCGTTTCTGAGAGCAGATGAATCTCCAGGACTTTACCTCTGTCTGAGATCTTCTTGAACTCCTCTTTGCAGAAATCCTCCAGTTTGTCTCTCAGCTGATGGACAGATTCTCTCAGACCATCAAAAGAGAAGAGAGAAGCAAAGAGATCGTCATTTCTGTCTGTAGATTCAGGAGGTGCTGAGAGAGACTGGAAACTCTACAGAAAACAGAAATCAAATCTCATCAGCTCCACACTTCACCCAATAACCTGCACCAACATCAGATTTGACTTGACTGATCTTTAGTAGCTCACATCAATCCAGCACTTTCACAGCATCAGATTCATTCTTCTCATATTCATTACATCACATCAGAGCTACAGATTCTAGTATTTGACACACACTATATGTGAACTTTCTAGGAAATAGTTTATGTGATAAAACATCTGCTAAGAACATAAATGTCCATCTAACAGCTCAAACACATCAATGGAGTTTCATTGTAGGATTGAGTAGATTTGCACAGGAAAAGCAGCTCAAAGGCTTTGATTAGACTGACCATTATTTATTATTTTAGAGCTGTTAGTGTCACAGCAGGATGTGTCTCAAGTGCACTATGATGGTGTTCTTCTAGATCTGTGTTACCTGCAGGAACTGGATGTGATCCTGTGTGTGTGAAAGCTGCTCCAGCTCAGCGTCTCTCCTCCTCAGATCATTGATCTCCTGCTCCAGTCGCTCCAGTCGTCCTTCAGCTCCACTCACCGCTCGCTTTTCCTGATTTCTGATCAGTCGTATCAGCTCAGAGCGGCTTCTCTCAATGGAGCGGATGAGCTCAGTAAAGATCCTCTCACTGTCCTCCACTGCTGTCTGTGCAGAGCGCTGTTAGGACACACAGTGATTCAGGCTTCAGTGGGACTGAAAGAGACAAGAGAGTCTGAACTGAGACTGAGACAAACTTCTCTTCTTCTCCAGACTCACCTTATGAGACTCCACAGCCTCTCTCAGCTGCTGAAGATCTTTCTCTCTCTGCTGGATTCTCTGCTGGAACGTCTTCTGCGTCTCCTTCAGCTGCTTCTGCAGGACAAACAGATCATAGTGAATGTCACAGAAAACTACTGGCACTAAATCAACATGTGAACAGATGAATTCGGTAAACATAAAGCTGATAACTAATGGCTGTAGGTTTAAATTCCAAAAATGGTGATCAGTTACAGTCACTGAACATGAATTACCATGAAGATTAAGGCCTGTTTCACACTGCAAGTGTAATTATCATGAAAGTTAAACGGACACAGACGTAGAGTTTCACACTGACAGTGTTTCTGTGTAATTAAGCTGCAGCTCTACACAGAAAATAAACAGACTATTGGATCATTACACTGAGTATTAACTTGATCTCTAGTTTTAAATACCTGTTTCTCTGTCCTCTGTGCTGCAGCTGATACAGTGTTGTGGTTTTTATGTTCATCCATCGTACACAGCACACATATACATTTCTGATCAGTGCGACAGAAAACCTCAAGGATCTTCTCATGTTTCTGGCAGATCATCTCCTGCAGTCGTCCAGTGGCATCAGTCAAATTGTGTCTCTTTCCTTTAAACCAATTTTCATGTTGTTCAAGGTGATTCTGACAGTAAGAGTTCAGACACACCAGACAGGACTTGACGGCTTTGTATTTTGTTCCAGTACAGACGTCACACTGCACATCTCCAGCTCCAGCGTAACAGTCAGCAGGAAGTTTGGTCTTCTTCAGTTTCTCCACCACTTCAGTCAGCATGGTGTTTCTAGCTAAAGCAGGTCTTGTTCTGAAGGTCTGTCTGCACTGAGGGCAGCTGTAGACTCTCATCTGATCCTCCTGATCCCAGCAGTCTGTAATACAGCTCTTACAGTAACTGTGTCCACACTGGATGGTCACTGGATCCTTCAGGAGATCCAGACACACTGCACACATGAACTCTTCCTGAGAAAATCTGGCATCTGTCATTTTACTGCTTGAATACAGAGACACAAACACACAACAGCTCAACTACACTTCAGTTTCTATTTCCCTGAACTCATGTGATTCCTGTTTCCTGGTTCTGTGTTTGAGTGACGTGTGTGAAACAGGTGTGTCTGTAAATCAGGTTCCTTAGTTTAGTTTCAACATACCTGGCTGTTATTAAAGTAAACAGTGACAGTGATGTGACGCATAGTATCAAATCAAGTCAGGATTTATTGATTATATTGCTACATATGTGGACATATATGAAGTTCCAAATGTAGGTTTGGGAGGAGTCTAATCATTCAGTCCTGTCAATCATTATTAGCCTATATAAGCAGCTCTCACTGCATCGTCCCAGCCTCCGTTCTTCCGGCATACGGCCCCGCCCTGTCCCGTGAACAACCTCCCAGCCCAACAAACTCCTGCACTTCTCCAACTAACAACGCTCTGCAAAGTCACGCTTAATCCGGCTCCACTTTTAGCTTTCAACAAGGGTAATACAGCTCGTCAACTATGTCCCGCAGATTTGCCCAGCCGCCTCCATCAAACGCCAAATGCGCCAAGTTTATAATGATCTCATTCTTAAGTGGTATTCCTAAATGTATAATTTTATTGCATAACTTACAAATCATGAGCGTGTAATAGCTCAGTGTCGTGTGCTCCCATTCTACAGCGTACGGTAATGATAGACACGTCAATCTGAACAAACGATCCAATCCAACGCGCTCCAGCTGTTAAACAGAGTACGATTGGTCTCCAGATATAATACCCACACACTGCATCATAGCATCATAGATCGAGCTCCCTCTGGTCGGATTACTGTTGTTTTTCAAATTATGTTTTTAATTTTGAATCTTCATCGCGGATCCCGGAAGTCTCAGCTTTAGTCAAATACCACATCACCCACTCTACAAACACTGCTTAAGTTCTATACATCGCTTTATATTGTGAATAGGCTCGTCTGATTTTAGATGAACCGCTTTAAAATTGCGATTGTTATACCTTATATTTTGTGTTTTGTGAAGTTATAATCTAAATCTATAATTTATAATGTAAAGTTTTGTGAAGTTATAATCTAAAAGGTTGCACAAAGAATACTTGGTTTACCATTTACATTCATGTACGTGGCGTTTTTGTAAACTCTTTGAACTCCAACTTAATCAAATTTACTGGGTGCATTTCACTAATTGAGATTTTAATATTGTTTATCCTGACTATCCACTATCATGCTTTTTCAGATCCCCATCAACTAAAGTGGTAATTCCCATTTTCATCCCATGAAAATGAAGCCCTTCATTATGTTAGCAATGTTTAAAGCCATTGCTAAGAATGACGGGGCACTCCCAGTCCACGACTTTGCCCCGACTACTTTACCTTGCTTCACCCAAAACACACCCATCTTCGCTCGTCTCCATTTTCTTCCTCCTCAGATGTTTTCGAGGCGGCCCCTAGCGTTAGACTGCCTCCACAACAAGGAATCGCTCTGGCTGCTTCTTGGTATATCTCTCTCTCTTTCCTTCCCAGAACCTTTCTTCCAGAAGTGGCCTAGCGTGAGGCTGCCTCCGCAAAAAGAACCGCTCTGGCTGCTGCTTTGCATACCTATTTCCTTTCTTTCTACAACCTTTCTTTCACAGGTGTCCTAGCGTGAGGCTGCTCCACAAAGATCTTTACAGCCTCTCACATAGCAGCCCCAACCCATACTGCTGCTGTGGAACCTCTGCCTTTCTGGGTGTTTTCTATCCTTTTCTAACATGTTCCACTGGATTTGGCCCATATGTCAGTGCTAAAAATATTGCAGCATTGTGCAACTTTGTAAACCAAGCCCATCTTGGAGGTGGTCCGAGTTTAAGTCAGTTTCAGCCATCAATATGGTTCTTTAACCTGTGCATTGTGAACACAAATGGCTCCAAGCTTACTTCATGTACGCAAAATCCAATTTAGCAGGTCATCAGACACTTCTATTTCAAAGCGATTATTCCTCATGGCTGCCTTTTCTGGCAGATTTCTTCAAACTAAGTTGAGAACTTACATTTTCGTGTCAAGCCCACAGCAAGATATTTAACAATTTTACTAAACCACTGTATGAATATTTGCATGTGAATGTCTCAATTGCTTCATCCCTTAGTAAATCAACAAGTTGAATCAGCGCTACCACAGTTCTCTGTCATGTGTGTAAACCGTCTTCTTTTGCATGTTTCTGAAGATGGTCCGCTCAGTTCATGCTAACTAAAAGTCAGCCATGTGCCATGATGCTACATACTTTGGCTTATGAAGTAGAATACTTTAAATGGCTTGTATCATCAGTACTTGATGTCCCACCCGTTTCATTAGCACATTACATTTCTTTATTACTCTGTTTTACAGCAGCTTTATTATTACATTTTGTTGCTTATCTGCCTCAGCAGAGATTTCTCCTTGGGACAATTCAATGGAGTGCACCGTAATCTATTGTCCCAACAAATGCAGATCAAGTTCTGCCGAACTAATACAGTTAAACTAAACTTTGGTCAGCAGTGCCCTGCTATTAATTAATTAATAACCCATACACCTTCCTCCTTTTAATACATCCAAAAATTTCTACCCAGTCATCTGGATTCTCATTTGCCATTTCTCAGCAACAGCAGGATTCCCATTGGGCTGTTGCAATCATCGCAATACCACGTTATTGACGAACCAACCGCAGAGGATTGCAAAAACCGCAGCAACCGCTATATTCATGTTTTTTTTCTTTTCCTGTAAGTTCATGCCCTTCTTGTTCTGCGCCTATACATAAGTTAATGATAATGTGTACCATGCTGATTTCTACAGAGGCTGTGTAGATTTATTCTTAACAAGCCCAAACAGACAGCGAAGGAAATATTGACTGAGCGTGGATGATTACCCGCTTCTAACCTTCAGGCCGAGTCATATATTCGTGAAAATAACTTATGCTCAAAGAAACCCTGTCTTGGCATTGTCGCATTGCTGGCCAGCTGAGCTTTCTAAAGTCGCACTTAAACTTAAAATGATTTCAACAGCACCGTGAGCCATCCTCCTTGAGATTTCTTTCAGGCAACTGTATGTCTTGGACCCTCGCTTCCCTCTCGTTGGTCTGTCTTCCAGAAAATTTTCAGAATGTCTCTGCCGAAGCAGTGGGCACTTGATTTGCTGCGGCAGTGATTTCTTTTTACCACTTTTGCAGCAGAGACAGTCACCATACTAAGCTCTAATTCTCACTGCTGCAGCAGTAATTTCTTCCACCATTCTCAGAGAAGATAAAATACCAAACTCTATTACTCCCCTCCTCGGCAACGATGTCTCCTACCTTCTTGCAGTCGACGTCATACCAACTCCTATTTCTCACTACCGCAGCAGTGATTTCTCCCACTGGCCTCAGCAGACGTCACACCGAACTCTATTTCTCACTGCCACAGCAGTGAATTCTTCCACCGGTCTCAGCAGATGTCTAGAGGTCAGTATTTCTTCCACCGGTCTTAGAGGAGTTTCCATTCGAAACACTGTTTCTCACCTCTGCAGCAATGACATCCCCACTTCTCTTGCAGCAGTACTGCTACATACTGTCTGTTGATTATCCCGCTTATTCAATAAATTGCCAAGTTATAGACAAGTCAACTAGTATTGCTCTTTGCAGCGCAGTATTTGACTGAATGTGTGAAAATGACGGTTATTTTCGTCAGTTCTGGCTCATTAACTCTTGCATTCTGTCTGATTCACATTAGACACAGAGATGAAATGGTGTGGTAAGATCACATTTATTTGAATGGAATTATAGCATTTTTTTTTTCAATTAATTATCGAATCGAGAGATGACAGTTGAGTGTGAATACTTGCAAGCTGTGTCTGTGTGTCTCTACAAACAATTAATTAATTAAAAAACAGCGATATTCCACCTCGTTGCTGAGGAATATAATGTAGCGATCTAGTATCTAGGCTCTTTTATTAATAAAATCGCGGGGAAGCGTTGACAGTCAAAAATTTCGGGTTTTACCATCCTTGTGGGGACATTTGGTCAACACAAGGATAGTAAACCTGAATTTTTTGACATTGTGGACAATGTAAAAAAAAAATGATTAAAAATAGTAAATGGTGTTTATGTGAAAATGTAACAATGCAAACATGTTTTCTGTGAGGGGCAGGTTTAGGGTTAGGGATGGGTTAGGGGATAGACAATATCGTTTGGTCAGTATAAAAACTATTTATTATTTACTATTAATTATTTAAAAACGATTTCTATGGAAAGTCCCCTCAATTCACAAAAACAAATGTGTGTGTCTGTGTGTGTGCATCAATTAAAGCAGCGCATTAATATCCACAAGTTTCGGGGGGTGCTACTGTAATAAAGAAAGTGGGAACAACTTCCGGTGAGGCGGTGGACGTAGTTTACCAATGGTATTTTGTGTGCTAATTAGCGAAGAGGCTAAATGTTTTTTAGACCATTGTTTACTTTGTAAAGATGCACACCTTTATGAGAGATGCTATTATGTTCTTACGGACAACATGCTTTTCGAATTTGTGTTCCCACATCATTAGCAAGTTTGGATCACTAAATCTCGAATGACTGTCAACCAGTGAAATGACGTTTGAACCGAGACATCAGAGCTTGTGTTAAAGGGCAGATAAAGCCTCGATTCGAGGCTGGTTAATGTAGAAATCCCTTTCGTAGAAACCTCACTTTCTGTCCAGTCAGGTGCGCGATTCACTTTGCGTGTCCTAATGTTCGACCCCCAGATCTTACTTTGCGACATTTTCATTGGGACCTATTCAGTAATAACATTTTTAAATACCCAGTCATACAAGTAATATGAAGAATACAAATTATTCCAGGAAAATTAAATATATGCCATATGCAATTAATATATGTGTACATTATTCCTCATTCTTCATCATGTTGATATTCATACTGACATTTAATGTCACTGTTCAATGAGTAAATTAATTTATCAGAGTCAGAAATTCAACAAAAAAAAAACACACACAGTTAGGCTTTTATTTGTGCGTATAACATGGACCGATCTATGGAAATTGTGGTGAATGGTTCTTCTGACGGATCTTTAGTCTTTTGGCTGCTTTATTTTTTACTAACCGCCAGATGGTTCTGTTTTCAACACTCTCAAAGCTTTGAATCTTTTCCCGAAACAGTCAGAGGAAAGTCTCGGTGCTTCACGAGGCTTCATTTGCCCGTCACTCCTGTCAACTGTTGAATGAATGAGTGTCACGTCCCGCTTGTTTACTTTGAACCGGAAGACGCTCCCACTTTTGACGCAAGGCCTCATGGGGCGTAGGAAACTTGTGGATAGAATGGTGATTAAACTGACTTGGAACTACCTGTGCACTAAACAGTTTTACTGCACACCTGCCAGCCAATCAGAATCCAGTATTCAAACAGACCATGGAAGATAAATATAAACATACAACAAAGAAAAACAATTATAAACCTGTACGAGTATGGTAACCCATACTCAGAATTTGTCTTCATGATTGATTTTTGGCTGAACTGTTGCCTTGTCCAAATACCCACACTTGCAGTCTTGGCCACTTGAGAGTGCGTGCACAAGACTGTCCCAGGTCTTAAACGCACCAAAGTGCAATGTCCTTAATGTACACTAAATCCACACTATCTTGAGTACTGCTCCAGAGCAGTATTTGAGGCTTAGTGTATCCCATCATGCATCATGTTCTGGAGACTTTTTGCCAAGATCTCAGGAGAGGTTACCAAAACCTTGCCACTGTAAGTTAAATAGTAATATAATACTTAGATATTACATCTAATTTGGTAGAAACACAAAGTGTTGCACATTTTATTGGTGCAAAGATGAGTAGTGGTGATATTTTTTTTGAACAACATTTGCAGCTGCTTTTCATCACTTACTTAGAAGGACCACAAATGAAATCGAGTCATCTGTTATAGGGAACTACTGAACAGACACTAAATGTAAAGTATTAAAAATAAATATAAAGCTCTGGAGAAAAAAAAAAACAAAAAAAAAAACATTACAACACTATAAGTGTCCTATCAGGTAATGAAAAGTTGGACGCACACTTGTGGTCTTCATCCTCACTTGAACACTTTAAAATGCAAAGGCCGCAAGTGTGTGTATTTGGGCAAGGCATGTCTCATTAAATGCAAACATCAGGGTTGAATTTGTATATTTTATTTATGCTGTTTTCAGTCCTGTTTGTTTTTCTTGTATTTTATTCTATATAGGCCTACAATAGGAGTCTGTGATATGATACAGAATTATGAAGGAACTAGATATAGTTAGTCCAGCTGACTTCCTGTACATTTCACAGTAAATGTTTAATACCAACAGAACTAAAACAAATTTACAGTTACAGTGTTTAATTTACAACAATAATTTGTGATGACACCAATGATAATTTTCATTATTTTTTACCATGGTAAAAAATTGGAAAAATCTAGAAACACTTTACAGTAAGGTTTCATTCATTAATGCATTAGCTCAAATGAACTATTAATTAGCAATATATATTTTTACAGTATTTATTGGTATTTGTTAATGTTGGGTAATAACATTTTTAATGCAAATTTTAAAATGCATTGTTTGTTCATGTTAGCAGTGCATTAACTAATGTTAACAGATATGATTTTTGATTTTAATAAGTATTATTAAATGTTCAAAATAAAATTGTATAAGATGAATAAATGCTGTAGAAGTGTTCTTCATTGTTCTTCGTTGATGTTCACTGATGTAGTGAATGAATGCGAGCAAATTAAAGTTTACTGTAAAGTGTTTCCAAAAATCTGAATGAAGAAGACTTGATTTTCTTTAAGTTTTGTGAAGTGTGATCTGCTGCAATTCATTCACTCTTGTTCTGTTGTGTCGGGAAGCGTCTCTCTCTCGTTTGCTCTTCTGATCCGTGTTTGAGTTTTTGTGTTTGTCTGTCAGTTTAGTTTTTTTTTTCCTGGATTGAAACGGTTGTGATCTGTTTAAAATCACCTTTACAGAGGAAACACTCATGACTGTAGGATTGATGCCACATTCATTAGTCTATTCTGAATTATCAACACAGTTTCACTGATGATCCAGATCCAAACCCAAACCCAGGATAGAGCGGCTGAGTGAATGTGGTCTGGACTGTGTGGATGAGGCTCATTGTGTCAGAGACGCTGTAGAAGGACAGAGTTCCTGCACTGTGATCCACAAACACTCCTATTCTACTGCTGATGGGCTTTACAGGGAGAGCAGTCACTGTTTTATTGTGTCTGAATGAGTATCTGTCAGGAGAGCAGATCAAACTCCAGGACTGATTATTACATCCAAATCGACACTCATCACCATCTCCCTCCCTGCTGATGCTCTTATATGACACTGAGATTCGCACACCATTGTTCCCTCTCCACTGCAGCTCCCAGTAACAGCGTCCACACACACTCTCTCTACACAACACCTGACGATAATGATCAAATCTGTCTGGATGATCAGGATATGGATGATCTGTGTTAATACCAGAAATCACTCTGTTGTTCTCAGAAAGACTGAGGCGTTTATGTGCTGTGTTCAGATCCGGAGTGAGCTGATGGGAATCTGATGGAGATAAAACACATCAGAATCAGGAATTATGAATCTGTTTGATGTTTTCATGTAGCTGAACTCTTCATGTTCAGTGTATCATCAGTGTGTCAGTACAGATGAGCAGATATCCTGTGCAAATCATCATTTACATCATCAATTATTAAACTCTTCTTTCACCTTCTACAGGAAGAACATGAACACACTCAGTGAGTTTTTCTGCTTGTTTTCTTACTGACTTACATTGTAGGAAGTCGTTCCTGGTCCTGGGAACAATGTTGGTGAATGTGACTGTGGAAATCAACAGACATGAACAGTGTGATTCTCATGATCCTGCATCCATTCCTAACACATTTCTAATATGATGTTCTCCATGATATGAGATGATGATGGACTCGTTTCTGAGAGCAGATGAATCTCCAGGACTTTACCTCTGTCTGAGATCTTCTTGAGCTCCTCTTTGCAGAAATCCTCCAGTTTGTCTCTCAGCTGACGGACAGATTCTCTCAGACCATCAGAAGAGAAGAGAGAAATGAAGGGATTGTCATTTCCGTCTGTAGATTCAGGAGGTGCTGAGAGAGACTGGAAACCAGGGCTCTGAACCGGTTCAAAGAATATAAACAAAAAAGAATGACATTTTGACAGGAACATAACCAGAAACAGAAATAAAATCAAACTGAGTAGTTCCAAACATAAACGCCTTTTTGAAATGCCCATTAACCGGCTCATAACATTATTTAAATGTTCTGTTCAGTATCTTCATTTTGCTATCAACCAGTCACAAGTTCAAATAGTACAGCCTAGTACGCATCCAACATGAGTGAAATGCCCACGCTCAGCTGTGAATTCATCTTAAATCAGTCGCAATGGCAAATACAGAGTTCCCTATTGAACGGTAAACCCATGTTTACTCTGATACTGAAGCCTGATTTAATAAAATTTGTGTAGCTGCACAAACCAAAACCATCTCTTTACTGTCTGCGACAGAAGCCGAAGAAAGAAGTAAGAAAGCTCAGCCTGCTCACTGCTCAGAAGGAGCCTGTGAGTCTTCCTCTACGGCCATTCGGCACCTTCAGAACAACTTCATGAGCAAATTTTTCTGAGCTGTTTTTCAGTGGCGTTGTTTTAAATGTCATGGTGCAAGTGCATCTACAGTGTGTCGCTTGCCTGGGCAGCGGCCATGCAAAGACTGTGCTTACTGAGACATCATGTTCTCATTGCGAGAACATGAGTCTCACCTGTCTTCACCAGCAGATCCTCCATGAAGGCAGTCCTTCCCGCTCTGCTCTCCTGTTTCCTTTCTCCCATAAGAGGAAGAAACAGTGGAGCAGCAGGACCCATCCACGAGGCCCGGGTGATGTCATGGCAGCTCTGCCGCTGCATGCTTCACCCTCCCTGCATTGCTTGATGGCAAATGATGTTGAAGAGTGGGTGTGTTCCAACAAAGAGCCCAAATCTCCCCTCTGTTTCAGCCTACACAGCTCATACGTGTGCTATCCAGGGTTGTGGGGGATCTTGACCTTGAATGGGCAGCCACCGAAGAGCCCGTCTTCGGCCTTCTCGACGAATGAGAGCATCGTCAGCCATCCTCCCGTCAGTGGCCAGCTCCGTTACTGCCCATGGTCCACGACGAGCTCACCAAGACGTGGTGAGCCCACTACTTGGCTCTTGTTAACCCTTCCACTTCAGCCACTTCTACCACTCTTGACAGTGCTGAATAAAAAGGGTACAACAAGCTTCCCCCTCTTGAAGAGGCGGTGGCTGCTCACCTCTGCCCACCATTAACCTGCAGATTCAAGACTGCAGCCCGTCTGCCTGGAACAGTGAACAGGGCTTATGCAGTGGCTGGCCGGGCCGGTTCAGCATTGCATACAATGGCAGTGCTTTAAGTATTCCAGGCTAAACTTCTCAGTGACATGGACGAGTCTGGCCGAGATCACAGTGCTTTCAAAGTGCTGCGCACAGCGACAGATCTGGCCCTGCGCACTACCAAGGCGGCAGCACAGGCTATCGGCAAGGCCATGGCCAATCAGATGGTGCCTGTGGTTAATTTTGATTGAGATCCGGACTGGTGAGGAAAAAATAACCTTTCTCAACTTCCCAGACTCTCCAAAGTGACTGTTTGGCCCTGCTGTAGACGGATTCATGGAGCGCTTTTCCGAGGCACAGAAGACTTTGCAGGCTCTGCATCACTTCTTGCCCAAGCGCCCCAGGGCAGCGACTGTTTCAAGCCGCCCAAGATCCATGCCCTTGTGTGACATTGCACCCTGAGCCTCAGAAGCCATCCTGATCTGCGTCCAGAGAAGAAGAGGAGAGGGTTAGTTCTCACAGAAGCGGGAAATAAAGCGTTTTTCCTCCACTCCTTCGAACATTTCCGAGACTTTCCAGGCATGTCCTTCAAGATCAGCACATGCGCACACAAATTACCACTGTGATAGCAGACCCACAAAAGAACATTTCTCCTTTCCATGCAATTACAAATGTGAGTTCCCTGCCCCTTCAAGGCGAACTGTCATCTGTATAAATAGAACCACTGGCCACCTGGCTCTCGGCTTGGAAAACCATTCTGGCCGTGGCAAGCTGGAATCTAAATAAAATAAAACGAGGTTACTCACTTCAGTTCACTCACAGGCTCAAAATTTGGTACGGGACAATGTTGCTCAGGAGGTCTGGTCCAATTTACAAACATTGCTTGCAAAGTTGGCATAGAAACAGCCCCCTTAGTGAACAGCCACTACTTCCTCATCCCCAAAAAGTATGGCGGGCTTCTTGATCTCAGGCATCTGAATCACACTCTCATGAGACGGCCGTTCAAGATGTTAACTTTAAAACAGATCCTCGTGCAAATATGTCCCAAGGACTGGTTTTTGACCATGGATCTGAAAGACACTTACATTCACATCCACATAGCTTCCTATCACAGACCGTTCTTGAGATTTGTGTTAGAGGGAGTGGCCTATCAGTACATGGTCCTACTGTTTGGACTGTCCCCTCATACTTTTACTCAATGCATGGACTCTGCCCTCTGAGACAGATTGAAATCTGTATCTTAAAGTACCTTGACGATTGGCTGATACTGGCCAGTTCAGAACTATTTTTGGTGTCGGTCATATTGAATTTTGTCCAAAAATGCTATATTTTACGAACACATTGACGTATCGTTACGAAACTCGGTATGTGTCTTCGGCACCATGCCCTGACAGTACTCAAAAAGTTCGAGGGCAGCACCAAAAGTTATAAAGCAATTTACAAAAATACTAATAACTTCTGCTTACATTAGCCTATTGTAATGAAAGATTTAATAGATTCCTTGGGTCAAACTGAGAACAATGATACCCATTATGCCAATATTGGCCAAACATCCTGTCCACCATTTTGATTAATGTACAAAACCTACTTTTTCGAACTCCTCCTAGACTGTTAGTCCGGTTTTCACCAAATTTGGCTCAGATCATCTTCATACCATGCTGGCAAAAAGTTGTGGATTTTGTGTCGATATACAAAACGGTTTTCATTTAGCGCATCAACGAATTTGCTGGAAAGATGCCAAACTACATCTGAGGCTGTATCTCTGCAAAGCTTTCACATATTGACACCAAATTGTATGTGTGTCATTGTCACCTCGCACTGACCACACCACATCAATTTGGTAAAACTACCATCTACTGGTCAGAAGTAATACACCATTCATTAAACATTAATAATGAAATTTACAAAAATGCTAATAACTTCTGATTGCATTAGCCTATTGTACAATTGCTGCTTGCAGCTATATTTATTATTATTATTATTATTATTATAGGCATAAAAGTTTTTAAAAAATAATGTTATTCGCCGGTATTTTTTTCTACTGGCAGTAATACAGAAGGACAACAGAAACATTAAAATACTGATTCTGCTTGGAGTGAACTGATTTTTTTCCCCGTATTTAAGCCCTGCTGGACACTCTACAGAAAACAGAAATCAAAGCTTATCAGCTTCCAGCACTTTCACAGCTTTAGCTTCATTCTTCTCATATTCATTAAATCATGTTAGAGCATTAGTTTGTAGTATTTTCCACTTACACGGTATGTGAACTTACTGGGAACTAGTTTGGAAAAAACATCTACAAAGAACATAAATGTCCATCTAACAGCTTAAGCACACCAATGGAGTTTCGTTGTAGGATTGAGTAGATTTGCACAGGAAAAGCAGCTCAAAGGCTTTGATTAGATTGACCATTATTTATAACTTTAGAGATGTTAGTGTCACAGCAGGATGTGTCTCAAGTGCACTATGATGGTGTTCTTCTAGATCTGTGTTACCTGCAGGAACTGGATGTGATCCTGTGTGTGTGAAAGCTGCTCCAGCTCAGCGTCTCTCCTCCTCAGATCATTGATCTCCTGCTCCAGTCGCTCCAGTCGTCCTTCAGCTCGACTCACCGCTCGCTTTTCCTGATTTCTGATCAGTCGTATCAGCTCAGAGCGGCTTCTCTCAATGGAGCGGATGATCTCAGTAAAGATCCTCTCACTGTCCTCCACTGCTGTCTGTGCAGAGCGCTGTTAGGACACACAGTGATTCAGGCTTCAGTGGGACTGAAAGAGACAAGAGAGTCTGAACTGAGACTGAGACAAACTTCTCTTCTTCTCCAGACTCACCTTATGAGACTCCACAGCCTCTCTCAGCTGCTGAAGATCTTTCTCTCTCTGCTGGATTCTCTGCTGGAACGTCTTCTGCGTCTCCTTCAGCTGCTTCTGCAGGACAAACAGATGATAGTGAATGTCACAGAAAACTACTGGCACTAAATCATCATGTGAATCCAGTAAACATAGGACTGATAACTAATGGCTGTAGGTTCAAACTATTGGATCACTTCACTCAGTATTTAGTTGTAAATACCTGTTTCTCTGTCCTCTGTGCTGCAGCTGATACAGTGTTGTGGTTTTTATGTTCATCCATACACAGCACACATATACATTTCTGATCAGTGCGACAGAAAACCTCAAGGATCTTCTGATGTTTCTGGCAGATCATCTCCTGCAGTCGTCCAGTGGCATCAGTCAAATTGTGTTTCTTTCCTTTAAACCAACTGTCGTGTTGTTCAAGGTGATTCTGACAGTAAGAGTTCAGACACATCAGACAGGACTTGACGGCTTTGTATTTTGTTCCAGTACAGACGTCACACTGCACATCTCCAGCTCCAGCGTAACAGTCAGCAGGACGTTTCCTTTTCTTCAGTTTCTCCACCACTTCAGTCAGCATGGTGTTTGTAGCTAAAGCAGGTCTTGGACTGAAGGTCTGTCTGCACTGAGGGCAGCTGTAGACTCTCATCTGATCCTCCTGATCCCAGCAGTCTGTAATACAGCTCTTACAGTAATTGTGTCCACACTGGATGGTCACTGGATCCTTCAGGAGATCATGACACACTAGACACTTGAACTCATCCTGAGAAAATCTGGTATCTGTCATTTTACCGCTTGAATACAGAGACACAAACGCACAACAGCTCTACACCACAGTTTCTCTTCCTCTCAACCCACGTGTTTCCTGTTTCCTGGTTCTGTGTTTGAGTGACAGTGTTGGGGAGTAACTAAGTTGCATGTATCGGAATTACATAATTTAATTACAAAATAAGTGTAATTGTAATTAGTTACAGTTACTGAGAAAAAATGCATAATTAAATACAATTCCTTATTAAAATGTTAACGATTACAAATGTTGAAACACAAATACAACCATGATTTCAATAAGAGGTCAAGAGAAGACAAGGCTGAAATGTCTTTAGAAGACAAAAAGTTCATCAAGGTTGCAGAAGAATCACTCAAGTTGAAAAATGAACATTCTACTCTTGATTTGCCATTTAGAAAGGATGACAGTGTTCCCACATTACAGTGTATACCATCCACAAAAATGGACCACAAGAGTTGTCTTTGTCTGTGGTGCTACCTTTCAAGGTAAATCCTTCAACTCCGAACTTCTTTAGGGTCCTGATTTGACCAGCACACTTTTCAATGTCCAGATTTCACCAAGAACTTTCAGCAGGTATGACAGACATCAACGCAATGTTCCATCAGGTCAGACTATCTAAGTCAGATGTTGACTTTTTGTAATTCCTCTGGTGGCCAAATGGTGATGCCAGTGTGCCTGCTGTGGAACATCAAATGCTAGTACATCTGTTTTTTGGGCAGTGTCATCACCCAGTTGTGCTAACTTTGCTCCAAGACAAACAGCCAAAGATATCAAAGACTGTTTTCAATCTGAGCTAATAAGCACTTTTGAAAACATCTTTTATGTGGATGATTGCTTAAAGCCACTTCCAACAGAGCATGAAGCAGTAGAAATGGTAAAACACCTTATATCTTTCTGTCAAACAGGAGGATTCCATCTCACAATATGGTTGAGTAACAGTCGCACTCTGCTCAGACATATTCCAAAAGAATGTAAAGGAATTGGATCTCGAGAGGGAAAAGCTTCCCACTGAAAGAGCTCTTGGATTGTTGTGTTGCATGGAAAATGATATGTTTAAGTTCAACATCACTGTTAAGGGCAGATTTACACCCAAAGAGACTTACTATCAGTTGTAAGCTCCATATATGATCCCTTCGGATTTTTTGAGTCTATTTACTCTACATGCAAAGCTGCTTCTCCAAGATCACTGTAGGAGTAAATCTGCTGTGGAAAAGTCGACAAAAGGATAAAGGTCTTGATGAGATGTAAGATTTCAGAGTGGCACAATGTGTAAAGCCAACTGATTTTGGAACACTGAAGCAGGCTGAGCTGCATCATTTCTCTGATGCCAGTGAACAAGGATGTGAGTTACTTGAGACTGACTGATGATATGCACACTGTACATGTGCCTCTCATGTTGGGGAAGGTCAGGTTGCTTCGCTTAAGCAAATCACAATTCCACGTCTAGAACTGACACCTGCAGTGTTAGCAGTTATTTTTAGCAGTTATCTCTGCAAGACAGACTTTTCAGGAGATGGACTAAAAATCCCAAAACTTTCTGCCAAATTCTCAAAACAGTGGTACAAGAGGATGTGGTGCTGGTCCTTCAAGAGTCACTCTCATGTCTATAAAGCCTATAAAAAACAGTCTATATTTACCTGAATATAAGGAGTTTTTCACTTCCAGCCTTTATAGACAATTATATATCACTTATAAATAATTTAATACAAAATTAATAGTTATTAGGATTGATGTGGTTTGGAATTGGTCAAATGTGCTTGGAAAAAAAAATATGACCAGAATATCAACCTAATAATTATGAACACACAACTGTATATTTAAGTTGTGTTAAGTTAATCTGTTTGCCGTGCTAATTTATACTGATGTGACCTTTGACCTTTGTTGTGAATGTTTTGTGAAAGTTTTGTTTGAAGAACCAATATTCTGTCTGTGTTTCCTCACATCACTGGAATGTGAGTTTATTATAAATAATTAGCACAAAACCTTTTTTTTTTTTTTTTTTTTTTCAATCAAAAAATCAACAATAACAAAAACTTGATGTCACCATCAAGAGCAGACCTGGGCATTGTACGACCCCTGGGCCACATCCGGCCCTCTGGCTGTCCTTGACTGGCCCACCTGAGGTAAATTTGTGAATTAAAAGTCAATCGCAAATAGGTGTAATTAGGTGCACGCAATATAATCGCACTGCTTTTATTTTCGAGGCAACTGCTATTATGATTGTTGTTGTTATTATTATTATTAATATTATTATTATTATTATTAAATTTACATAGCCTATATGTCCGTTTGTGTGTTCACGATAACGTAGGACAGCTTTCAAGAAATGTAAGTTTGCCGTTACCCCTTAAATATGTTAGAATTCTGAATTTATTTTTTCCCCTTATTTTTGTCTAAATATTTTTCTTCACTACACGTCTTTTTTTAATCTTATTTTTGTATCATTGCATGTTAAAAATAGCCTAATTTACTCAGGCTAGTTATGCAGACACAAAATGTGAAACTGCAGTCTAGGCTAGCATTTCTATAAATATTTGTAAGATGTTATATATTCAGCATATTTTACTTAACCTGTTAATTATTTAATCCATAAATTAGTCATTAAATCAAGATTTTTTAGGCTAAGCGACATCCGTTTAATCTTTATCAACAACGACAACTAATGATCAACGTAAAATAATGAGAACCAACAGGACGCGCTTTCTGTCGTCTCTGAATCTGGAGCGCGTCACAAAAAAGAACCGAAACTCAGTGTATAGCTACCTCACAGACATGAGAAATTTATCTATAGAAAGTTTAAAATGTCTACTTTTAAACGAACCAGTGCAAAAACAAATATTCCCCAATTATTTTAATCTGTATGAAGGTTGCATTTCTCTCTAAAGGCGCGTCCAGAATCAGCATTGAGTATTACATCTTTGCAGCCGACAAGGACTCATAAACACTAGTTTATTTATAAATAATCAAAATATCTCCTTTGTCCCCGACACATACATAATCATTATGCGACTGGTTGATGGCAAACTTTATGCGTGTGCTTGAGCGCTGAATATGGTAGACTCATTTTGGATTATTAGCTATAATATAAACATGCGATTAGTTAATAGTAGCTCAAATGGGAACATTGCTGGGAACATTGAATTGAATGAACCAATTAGACCGCAAGTAGAGATTCATGGCTGAATTATTCATTAATAATCTGTTGATTCCTGTTATTGATTGACGCGATTCCCCCTCCCATCCTGCAGGTGGTGTTCCCATGCGCAGCTACAGCTGGCGACATCACAACCATGGCTTCAGCCTCGGCTTCCTGGAGGAAGTGCTGCGCTGGGTCGTCATGAATGAGGTACACAAGGCCATCACGCTTTTCCTGGATACTGTCGCTAAGCAGCCCGGCACTCCGTGGATACAGAGGTGAGGCGTACTGATGCTCAGGTGAGTCTGAACGCAACTTTGATGTGTGGATTTGTGTGGATCTGCAGGAGTCTGTAAAGAGAGATGCTCTTCCTCACGCTGGCTGCCATGGGCTAAGATCATGTTGTGAGTCATGCAAAACCAGCAAACTCCAATAAACAGTAGCATTTATTTTTATTTCTGTTTTAGTAAGTTAAGTACTCATTGAAGGTTTAGTTCACTCAGAAATCAACATTTGCTCTTCATTTACTCACCCTCAAGATCTAATTGAGGTTTTTTCTCAGTAGAACGGTAAAAAAAGCCAAAACCGTGCTTCTTGTGCCAGGGCTCAACATTAAAGATTTTTTCTACTGGCCCGGTCGGGCCAGTGGTTCAAATTTTTACTGGCCTGGTCGAAATTTTCACTGGCCCTACCACAAAAAAAATTAAATAGTTGCTGTTATCTTTGTTTTTTGACTCATGTTATCTTTTATTTTAATAAATATTCAGTTCAATTCAATTCAAATTTATTTGTATAGCACTTTTCATAATACATATCGTTGCAAAGCAACTTTACACCAAACTGACATTTTTACAATATATGTAGTAGTAGCTTGATGTACATATGGCAGGGATGTTTGGTAAAGATCAATTAATGACATAATCAAACAGACAAAGAACACTATAAATTAGTAATATTAGTAATTCGGTAGTGCTGTATGTTTTCAGGGTTGGCATCATCTGAAGTCATTAAGCTTATATAACACCAAAGAGACGCATCTCTCAAAGTCAGAGACGCATCTCTCTGTGATCGATTAAAATTTTAAATTATCAAGGTTAAAAAACACGTGCAAATGATAAACTATCGTGAAGATGCGGCGGTGGCCGATCGGGCCAGTGACATGTTCGTCAACTGTCCCGAGCGTCTTTCACGCTGGCCCCGGGCCATCGGGCACTCCTTATTGTCCCTGTGTGCATGTCTTGCATATTTAAATCTAGATGTATTTACACTGGTCCCTAAAAACCTCTACCTAAACACATTTGCCCGAAAATGTGCGGTGGACGAATTTACATTTTATCTAAAAGTGTGGAGGCTGACGTTTCCCACGTCTGCGCCCATGAGTGCTGGTGACTGATTTCTGGGCAGCTTCTTTGGCCTGATGAGCCTGTAGCACCGCTACTGCTTCATCCACCTGGAATATAAAGTATATTTTTAAATACAGAACATATAAAGCAATTGTAAGTTTTGATTTGGAAATTAAACAAACACATTTTTGACATTACATTATCACCAAAAGTGGTGAGATCACATCACCACTATCAGGAAAAGCCAAATAACAAATAGCAAAAGCGAGCATCCATTGAGCACAGACCTTTGACCTCAGGGACTCTGGAGACTCCAGCATGTGCAGCAGCTCAGAGTTGTCGATCTCCAACAGCATTCCTGTGATCTTTCTAGCCAGACTGGGATGCATGTTCTGGATGAGTGGGAACAGATGGTCTCCTGTGGCAGCAGAGAGCATGTATGAGATATTTAAAAAAAGTATATCTTGCTTTAATCTACAAATATTTTTGAAATATACAATTTAAGAATATTAAAAAAAAATAGTCTTTGCCTGTTTTCACTGATGCTGCCTTCACGTGCTGCCAGAATGATTGTGAATAGGAATGTAGTTGTTAAAAATTGCATATGAAAGCAATGCGAGTTGAAAAGTTGAATTTGTCAAGCTCATAATCACAAGTGGGCCTTATAAAGTTTATAATAGCAAGGGATGGCACCTTGAGTTATTTTTATTGTGCTCCTCATCTGTGCAATTAATAAACGCGCATTTATTATGCACAGTACAATCATACAATCAGGCAGAGACAATGGTAGCTTTAGCAACATTAGTCTTACAGAGTGTAAGAAGTGTGGTAACACATTCTCTGAAGCCTAACATTCTTTAGAGTATTACTGCGGTAGACTTAGGTTAAGGTTAGGGTAGGTAGAAAGTTCACGTACTTGCAAGTTACGTATAATCAGTTTGTCTGTTGGGGAACCATCTAAATAAAGTGTTAGCATATATTTAGCATACTACTACTAATAAGTACAGCTAGCTGCAAAATCAACAGCTGTCTAAAGGTTACTATCAAAATAGGGCTGCACAATAAATCGCATGTGATTGTGAGCCGCGTTTAGTCAGTAAAGCCGGTACTTTGATTAGCAGTAAACGTGCATCACGTGCGTTCAGCTGGAGCGGCAATTAATACACAGAGCCGTAGTTCACTGACAAGCATTCTTCAGTGGAGTGTGCCAGTCCACCTAACATGAATGGCACACACACGTGTGCCATTCGCCGAAGGACGACTTTCTGGTAAACAGCCAGGAAAGCCAGGACAACATATTTCAGCCACCGGAAACACCAGAGCCAGAGCCCCGCTCACCAGACACATTGCTTCTCACAGAAAATGGAGGAACTGGTATATGCTGGAACCAGACTCTCCCACTCTTTTGCTGCAAGCCCCCAGATAACAACTAAAAAACGGCGGCCACCACAACCACCAAAGCCTGTGGGGCCAACTCGATCTCCTCCTCCTTCAAGAGCTCTCCGGCCGCTGCCACAACGCCAGGGCCCAAACCCTCCTCCATCTGCTGTAGGTGAACCAAAAACAACTGATAACAACTCTCAGTGATATGTGTCGGGTCCCCGCTACGATAGCAGCAACACTCAGGAATGTTTACAGAATAAGCGGAAACCCAGCGTGCCTGTAGCTTTCTCTATCTCTGTTTTATCACGTGATAGAAAGTCTAAGGCCTTCTCAAGCCGTACAGCTGACCCATCTAATCTGCGGCCTATTAGGCGTCAAACTAAGACTGCTCTAAAGACAAAAAGTAATGGCATCAAGTTAGCATTTTTAAACATTCGCTCACTAAGAAATAACTCATTTCTGATCAATGACTTAATAACCACATACAACCTGGATTTTATGTTTCTAATTGAAACATGGCTTGAAGACAGCTGCAGTGCAACAGTCCTCAATGAAACAGCCCCTCCTAACTTTACTTTCATGAGTGTCTGCAGAGCTGTTAGGAGAGGTGGAGGTGTAGCTGCTGTATTTAAAGATGTCTATCAATGTAAGCAAGTGTCATTTGGTCAGTACTTGTCTTTTGAATATCTAGGGATTGTGCTGAAAGGTGCTCCACACATTCTATTTATCATTATTTACAGGCCTCCAAAATATTCTCCAGCCTTTGTTGAAGAGTTCATAGAACTGATTTCCTCAGAGTTTGACTGTTTTGCTATTGCAGGGGATTTTAATATTCACATAGAAAATGCAGAAATCAAAACCACAAAAGAAATAATAACCATTTTAAACACTTTTGACCTGATTCAGCATGTGCATGGACCCACACACAATCGTGGACACACTCTAGATTTACTCATCAGTAAGGGTCTAAACATGTCATCCATTGTCATTAAGGACGTAGCACTATCTGATCACTTCTGTATTTTCTTTGATATATTGATCTCTGCTACCACTGAATCTAGAGCCATCTCTGTCAGAAAGAGATGCATTAACGGAAACACTAGTGTGCTGTTTATGAAGGCTATATCCTCAATGCCAAGCATTTCTGCAGATTCTGTTGATCTTCTCCTGGAGTCCTTTAACTCAAAAGTTAAGAAAGTCATTGATGACATTGCACCAGTGAAAGTCAGTAAGACAACTGGCAGACAAAAATCATGTTGGAGAAAATTAACAGCAGTACAGAGTATGAAAAGACAATGCAGAAAAGCTGAGCGGATGTGGCAGAAGACGAAACTTGAAATTCACTATAGCATCTATAAAGACAGCCTTCATGCTTTCAATGTGGAACTAGCCACAGCAAGACAGAAATTCTTCTCAAACCTTATAAACAGCAACCTAAACAACACTTGCACTCTTTTTGCTTCCGCTGAGAGACTAACAAACCCCCCAAGTCAGATTCCCAGTGAAATGCTCTCCGACAGCAAATGCAATGAGTTTGCTTCCTTCTTTTCAGAGAAGATCATTAATATAAGAAAGGTGATTAGCACATCCTCAAGTTATGCAGAGGTCAGACAGATTCGACCGCAATTTCAAAAAGAAGTCAAGTTTTTGAAGCAATTGATAGCAAAACTTTGGAAGAAATAGTACAGCACCTTAAAACCTCAACCTGCAACCTTGACACACTTCCCACATCTTGTTTCAAAAGTGTGTTTAACTGTTTAGAAGCAGATCTCTTAGAAGTGGTGAACACCTCACTTCTGTCTGGGACTTTTCCAAACTCCCTGAAAACTGCAGTTGTTAAGTCCCTTCTGAAAAAGAGCAATCTTGATAACACCACATTGAGCAACTACAGACCAATATCAAATCTTCCTTTTATAGGCAAGATTATTGAAAATGTAGTTTTCAATCAGTTGAACAACTACTTAAACTCAAATGGATACCTGGACAATTTTCAATCTGGTTTCCGACCGCATCACAGTACAGAGACAGCGCTCGTTAAGATAATAAATGATATTCGCTTAAATTCTGATTCTGGCAAAATATCAGTGCTGGTACTACTAGATCTCAGTGCTGCGTTTGACACTGTCAATCATCACATTCTTCTAGAGAGACTGGAAAACTGGGTCGGGCTTTCTGGGATGGCTCTCAGTTGGTTCAGGTCATACTTAGAAGGGAGAGGTTATTATGTGAGTATAGGAGAGCATCAGTCTAAGTGGACGTCCATGACATGTGGAATTGAGCCTCAAGGCTCAATTCTAGCGCCACTCTTGTTTAGCCTGTATATGCTCCCACTAAGTCAAATAATGAGAAAGAACCAAATTGCCTACCACAGCTATGCTGATGATACCCAGATTTACCTAGCCTTATCGCCAAATGACTACAGTCCCATTGACTCCCTCTGCCAATGCATTGATGAAATTAACAGTTGGATGTGCCAGAACTTCCTTCAGTTAAACAAGAAGAAAACTGAAGTCATTGCATTTGGAAGCAAAGAGGAAGTTCCTAAGGTGAATGCATACCTTGACTCTAGGAATCTTGGAATGATTGTGGAGTCAGACCTTAGTTTCAGTAGTCATGTCAAAGCAGCAACTAAATCATCATACTATCATCTCAAAAACATTGCAAGAATTAGATGTTTTGTTTCCAGTCAAGACTGCGCCTGCCACATTTATTGCAAGTTTTGCCAAACTCTAGACACATTCTGAATTTGTGGAAGCTGCCGCACTTCTCACATTCATATTTATTGGATTCTGATCGGGTCTTTCCTTGTTTATTTTTACTTTGTGGTGGCTTTATGTTTTTGAGGGTGTGCACTGTTTTATCTTGTTTGTTTAGTTCCTTTGCCTGCGCGTGAGTAGTCCCTGCCGCTCTGCATGTTTACTGCTTTTTCTAGCGTAAGATCTTGCTCTCGCAGCAGTCTCTATTGTACTGCATTGTCAGGAATGCCACGTTATTTTATCCCTTATCAGAGATTCGCGCAGATCGCCAAAGTCACAGGTTTTACTCAAAGTATGAAGCTCCGCTAAATACTGATCAAAGCTTTCACCCCCTTTTTGATTGCAAGAGAAGAATTTGTACCTTTCATACATGACGTTCTGTTTCGGTACATAGTACTCTTCAAACTGGTCCATGACGTTTTGCAGTTTAAACTCATCCGCTGGTATTTGGAAACTGTTGTAAATGTCAAGTGTGTCCTCGCCGATAACATGCTGTAGTATGAATGCTTTTCTTTTTTCGTCTTTATTTTACAGTTTGACCTCTGCCTCCGAACACACCCCCTTAAAGCCCCCATGCATAACAACACATTGTGAATACTTGTGAGATGATACAATATATTTACTTTTTTTTACAGTGTAAGAATAGCCTTGTAATGTATTATAAATACAGTTTTCATAGAAAGTGTTACCTTCTACGGACATATGGCCTGCCAGCATCTCATCTAACCGCAGTTCACTGATGTACCTTGCCACCTGTACCTTTCCTGTGCTTGTTTTACTAGCACCTGATGCTGAGGCAAAGTTGGAGTGTGCATCTGAAAAGTCTCCCAGCTGATGTGGTTGCAAAGACTTTCTGTGTCTAAATCAGGGATAGGCAACATTGGCCCCGGAGTGCCGATGTCCTGCAGAGTTTAGCTCTAGTAATTCTGAAGACCTTGATTAGCTCGTTCAGGTGTGTTTAATTAGAGTTGGAGCTAAACTCTGCATGGTCTAAATAAACGCAATTCTTGTCATGAAAAGAAGACAGAAGCAGCAGTTGTGAGTGGGCAACCCTAGCTCCAACTCTGCGTTAACTGTATTAAATATTTTTAACGCTGGAAAACAGAAAAATTTAATCTCCTGGGATAATGCTCTAATAACAGCACTACTTCTTTTTTTCATCAATTTACACTTCATACACAATAATGACATTGCAAAAACAGGCTTGTAACAACCGCAAATTTATTAAAATGAAAAAAACTGAAACAAGTACATTGCATAAGTATTCAATGTTTGAACTTCCAAAATGCAGTTTAAATGCGGTTTCAAACAATCCCAAATACAGCTGTAAATGATCCCAGCTGAGAAAGAAGGGTCTTATCTAGCGTAACAATCGGTTATTTTCATAAAAATAATACAATTTCTATACTTTTTAATGTCAAATGCTCATCTTGTCTTACTCTGTGTCATGAATCCTGTCCGGTCTGCCCACCACTAAAGGTCGCCTGTACATTTCACTAACATTTCACACCACACAGACTGTTGCATCACACCCCGGACTACGTTTCCCATGACCCACTGCGCTGATTGCTCTAACACCTGCATCTAATCAGACGCTTTATATAAGCCTTTGACTTCCCCTTGTTTTTGTCGCTGAGTATTAGGATGTATTGGTTTGTTGTATCGCGTTGAGTTCCCTAGTTCCCTGAGTTTAGCTTTCTCGCCTGGTCATCTTGTTTTGTCTGTGTCGCCGCCTGCCTTTTGGACCTCTCACTCGTTTATCGCGTTAAAACAGCGATATAGGGCAATTTTGAAGTTGAGGGAGAACATGAAATAGGAGTTTTTCGACATACACTAACTGTCATGAACCAGAAAAAAAAAACAGTTCAGGCCTTTTGGACCTCTCGCTTGTTTATCGGATTGCCCCCTTTGGTTCATGACAGTTAGGGTATGTCGAAAAACTCCTATTTCATGTTCTCCCTCAACTTCAAAATTGTCCTATATCGCTGTTTTAACTTTTTTGTTAGGGGTGTTTGATCTTCTTTGCATGTTCACTTTGCTTTACTTCTGCAGTGATGTAGGATGATTTTAAAATGAATTTTAAGGTGAGGGAAAAATACGGTCAGAGTTTTTTGACATACCCTAACTGTCTTGAGCCAGAATACACAGAGTTCAACGAGAGCAAGGCAAGATGAGTGTTTGAGATTAAAATGTATTTAAATTGTATTTTTTTAAAAGAAAACAATCGATCGTTTCGCTAGATAAGACCTTTCTTTCTCGACTGGGATCATTTGAAGCCGCATTTAAACTGCAAATCGGGGCACCATATCAGTCCATTATATGGAGAAAAATGCTGAAATGTTTTCCCCAAAAAACATAGTTTCTTTACAACTGAAAAAAGAAAGATATGAACATCTTGGATGACAAGGGGGTGTGTACATTATATGTGAGTCTTTGTTTTGGAAGTGAACTTGGATGGGGGCTGGCAGACACTTCCAGGTTTCTGTAGAAATGTTTGATAGGGTTCAAGCCCAGGCTGTGGCTGGGCCACTCAAAGACATTCACAGAATTGTCTAGGTGGTTTGCTTCTGGCTTCGCTACTGTTCGGATGCCCTTTGCTAACTCCTCTGCGCTTTGCTCCCTGTTTATGTACTTTTTCAGATTTATCTAAGATTTTTACCTCAGCATATCAGCACAGTGCTCAAACAACACGTTTTTGGCACAAACACTGAAACTAAAAACTTTTCAGGACTGAAATAATACTACGAAAAAGGGGACTTTTGTCTCCCACTGCCAGCAGCTTACATTCCGGAGACGGGAAAACACACCTGCCTACAAAGAAAATGCCTTTTGTGGAATCTACTTGCTGCATGAACTGCCAGACTTCCACAAAGCATGGGCATCAGAACCATTGTACGTGGGTGGCACAGGACCCACCCACTTTTGAAGACCAATGATATTCGACCCACTTTTACCGTATCTAATTCAGCAAACATGTCTGTGCACTTTTCAGAGCGCCGTTGTCAGTAAAATCCATTCCACATAACGAATGCCCTAATAGATTAAACTTAATTTAGCTACAGCCTTGAATTCCACACTGCTGCTTCATCAAATCTCTTCCACTTGACTCATTCAGAGTCCATATAAACAGTGGTGTAGTGGTGCCAGGAGAAGTGGGTATACGTTAAATTTATGGATGCTTGACAAGTTTATAGTGGTTCACCGGTTTAGGAAATTTCTATTTGTAAAAACCTGCTTCTTTTCATTTTAAGCAATTGTTTTCATATAATATAGTGATTCAATTTAGTAATCAATAATAATTATTATTTTACCACTGTGCATGCCTGTGCATCAGGTGCAATCATCAGACACATTTTAAAGGAAGCCAGCGCCACGGTCGTGACACCATCACTGTCTTTACTGGGTGTGTTTAGGGAATATTTGCATTTATTCACATGCGATTTGATTAGCCATGTGGTGTACTGTCATGATTTTGGCTAATACAGGATACTAATGAATGATGCGCATCAGAGGGGATTTAGAACTGGGTATACGCAAAGCCGACTGATAAAGGCCCGAAAGGACCACAGAGAGATCCCAAGAGGAGATGAGGTGCGGACAAGGCAGATTTAGCCTCCTAGCACTTCTCAGGAACCTGACGATCAGGTAATGCTTTCCCAGGGGCAGACCATCAACTGTGTCATGGTACGCCGCAGTGGCTGCCACATAAACTTTTAAAGTGGAGGGGAACATCTCTGAGGGTCCTCTTGGCGAGAGGAACACCAATCAATGAACAGACCCCACCTCAGAGCATAGGCCTGCCTTGTAGAGTGATAGTATCTATCACGGCCTGGGGGAGGCCAGAGAGGTCTGCCGCGTTCCGTCCAGAAGCCACACGTGGAGGTTCCACAGATGCAGGTTCCAGATGGTGCCCATCAGGGGAATCTACCACGGAGGGGCTGTCGCGAGGAGCATAAGTTCAACAAACCAGGTCCGGGTGAGCCAGTAGGGCGCAACCAGCAAGACCTGCTCCCCGTCCTCCCTGATCTTGCACAGGCTCACTGGGAGAAAGGCGTACTTGATTAGTCCCCGGGGCCAGCTGTGTGCTAGCGCGTCTGTGCCGAGGGGAGCCTTGGTCAAAGAGTAAAAAAGCTGGCAGTGGGAGGATTAGTAAAGATTTAAAAAGACAATTAATTTGTAGTTTAGGGCTGCACTGAGATCCTCAAATAGAGACCTTTAATGACTTTCAATAATCTAATGTTTCTAAATTTGCCTGATGAGATGTTTTGGTGTATGAACTACTCTTATAATGAATGACATTTCAGTGAGTGTCTTCTGTAAATCCTGGTAAAAATGTACACTTATTTTTTGGCACTTATTTTTTGCTCAGAAAAAAAATTAATGAAACGGACACATTCTAATACATGGAAAAAAAGCAAAACAGAAACGAGAGAATTAACTCACCCAGCATCTGCTTCTGTTCTTGTGGAGGAACAGCAGCCAACATGGATGCCGTCAGAGGCTCCTGACCCTGAATGTAGACAGTGGGCTGAATGGGAGTAGAATATTTAAATGTCAGATAAACAAGTAAACAGGCACTCTGTAGGTGTGTCTCCATTACAGATTTGCACAAAACTTTGGCATATTGTTTAAATGTTGATAAAAACGTATTGTGAAATGACGGTCTTTCCATTAACCGATACACCTCGAAGAGCTGCTTCAGAAACGTACACGGCATGGCTTGTATAAACATAAGCACTGATTAGAATTACCACGATCAGCTCTGGTGGCCGTGTCGGAGCCGTAACGCACCATAGACATGTGCAGTGTAAATAGTCTACGCATTAATGACAGAGAAAGCCCCTTATACTTGAGAGCGGCCACGTATGAAGTGTTTCTTGGAGGTTATGGTACATTGTAGAATGATCATATGACTTTTTACATTCACGCTTCCATATAGGCGTTTTTTAAATTTGCAAATTTCAATTTGTGCAGTTTGAAGGGTAATGGAAACGCAGCTAGTGATGTTTGTCTATGATGTTCCATAGCAAAAAAAAGTCAAATTTGTAAAAACCTGTAAAAATGGAGAGTAAGCACTATTGAGTGTTATTTATTCACATCCGGGACATTTGTGTCGTTTAGTCTTACTCACAAAATCTCATGTTTAATCTTGCTCACAAAATGTGTTTGTAATATCATATCGTTTTATAACGATTAATCACCATTAAGTGTTAAATGTGTATATTTGCGAGTAATAATTTCTCAACACCTTGAGTGATTAAAATGAAACACTAACAAAGTGTGTGTATAATACACACTTTCGTCAGTGTTGTTTTACCAGTAGAAAAGATGGACCTGTCCTATGGTACAAATTTTTTTTTTGCTGTGTAGAGCTGCATGATAATATTTGTATTTTGCTACAATATAAACATCAAGCAGTTGAGATTTGCTACGTAATATAAATATATATATATATATATATATATATATATATATATATATATAATTTTCTGCATGCAATGAAGTTGCATAATTATATATCCAACTTAATATAATGTGCTCCAGCAAAAACAAATCTAGTACCTGCTGCATGGGCACCTGTGACCGAGTGGGCATGTGCTGCTGTGGCTTGTGGACTCCGGGTGTGTACATGTAGTATGGCACTCCTCTCACCTGAGCCGTACCTGTGGCGACGAAAAGAGGATCCATGACCTGAGACACTGTGGGGACACAGAAAATACTCAGGATCAGTGAACTGTGGAGCAGCGTGTTTGCTGCACGTATGAATGCCAGGTTCATTGCTGATAAACATGAATATGTACATTTTACAAACAATCTGTGTCAGTACACACATATACATTCACATTCACTCTGTTGCTCTCAGACACATGGATGTGATTATTCACTTTATTCAGAGCTGGTGAGCTGATGGGAATCTGATGGAGATTAAACACATCAGAATCAGGAATTATGAATCTGTTTGATGTTTTCATGTAGCTGAACTCTTCATGTTCAGTGTATCATCAGTGTGTCAGTACAGATGAGCAGATATCCTGTGCAAATCATCATTTACATCATCAATTATAAAACTCTTCTTTCACCTTCTACAGGAAGAACATGAACACACTCAGTGAGTTTTTCTGCTTGTTTTCTTACTGACTTACATTGTAGGAAGTCGTTCCTGGTCCTGGTGGATGTGACTGTGGAAATCAACAGACATGAACAGTGTGATTCTCATGATCCTGCATCCATTCCTAACACATTTCTAATATGATGTTCTCCATGATATGAGATGATGATGGACTCGTTTCTGAGAGCAGATGAATCTCCAGGACTTTACCTCTGTCTGAGATCTTCTTGAGCTCCTCTTTGCAGAAATCCTCCAGTTTGTCTCTCAGCTGGCGGACAGATTCTCTCAGACCATCAGAAGATATGAGAGAACTGAAGAGATCATCATTTCTGTCTGTAGATTCAGGAGGTGCTGAGAGAGACTGGAAACTCTACAGAAAACAGAAATCAAAACTCGTCAGCTCCACACTTCACCCAATAACCTGCACCAACATCAAATATGTGAACTTTGAAGGAATTAGTTTGGATGATAAAACATCTGTTAAGAAAATAAATGCCCATCCAACAGCTCAAGTACAACAATGGAGTCTCATTTTACAGTTGAGTACATTTGCTCAGGAAAAGCAGCTCATAGGCTACGATTAGGTTTGTCATTATTTATTAGTTTAGAGCAGTTAGAGACATTGAAACTCCACAAAGACCCTTAAAGACTGGGACACACCAAGCAAACTTCAAGGAACTAGCAGCAATGAAAGCCAATGGTGTTGTATAGTATATATAATCAAGCAAACTGCTGCCAGTGAGGAACACACCAAAAAAACAAGCCCAACAGACTGTCACTGATGGCCCGATGTTGGTCACAGGCTTAAGATTCATGGTCAAATTCATCAATGTGTCACAGGCCAACAAAAATCAATTTTATCAAGTTTGAGGGTCACCCCAACCAATCTTGATGAATGTTACTCAGAATCGGTACTATCACGTTCACTGATTTCACCATGACTTAATAAATCAGAAGGAAAAATTAGGCAAAAGTTGAAATGTTAGTGACATTTTGCACTGTTGGTGGTGTTAGTGGTGTTTGACAGCTAAATATATCTTCCAGAAGAAAGAGCTGAGAGAAATGATTCCTAAGAGATTTCCAGAGCTGAAAGCCATTTGTAAGTGGCTTCTCTTTCAGAAGAAGACGATCAGATGAGAGTCTGAGTGATGATTATATAATAAGACACTGATGAAATGTTTGTCTGTGAGTCTCCTGTCACAGCAGGATGTGTCTCAAGTCCACTATGATGGTGTTCTTCTAGATCTGTGTTACCTGCAGGAACTGGATGTGATCCTGTGTGTGTGAAAGCTGCTCCAGCTCAGCGTCTCTCCTCCTCAGATCATTGATCTCCTGCTCCAGTCGCTCCAGTCGTCCTTCAGCTCGACTCACCGCTCGCTTTTCCTGATCTCTGATCATCTGTATCAGCTCAGAGCGGCTTCTCTCAATGGAGCGGATGAGCTCAGTAAAGATCCTCTCACTGTCCTCCACTGCTGTCTGTGCAGAGCGCTGTTAGGACACACAGTGATTCAGGCTTCAGTGGGACTGAAAGAGACAAGAGTGTCTGAACTGAGACTGAGACAAACTTCTCTTCTTCTCCAGACTCACCTTCTGAGACTCCACAGCCTCTCTCAGCTGCTGAAGATCTTTCTCTCTCTGCTGGATTCTCTGCTGGAACGTCTTCTGCGTCTCCTTCAGCTGCTTCTGCAGGACAAACGGATAGTGAATGTCACAGTAAACTACTGGCACTGAACTATCAATGATCCAGGTCTTCTCAAGATGGCGCCGTGGACGGCTGCCACGGTTTGAGCTCCTTGGTATTTTTGTTTGTTTGTCCTGTTTTAAGTAACTTTTTTCCAACCAGCTTTACTAGAAACAAACTACTAGACATCAGAAATAGCACACCAAATAACTTTTTTTTTCTCTGATTGAGAAGCTGCTTTCTCAAGCGACTCAAATGAGGGAAACACACTAGTGTGCTTATGAAATTCCGAAAGCGTGGTTTTAGGAAGCATTCATCTGACAAATGTCCACTCCCCAGCAAATAAAACAGACAAACTACAACTCCTCACCTGCACAAACAAGGACTTTTAAACTCTGCTGTACATTGCTTCATGGAAACCTGGTTGAACGGAGCCTTCACGGACAGTGCGCTACATCTAACGGGCTTCCAGCAGTTCAGAGCGAATTGCGCCATCAAATCGCCAGGGAAAACGAGAGGTGGTGGATTATGTTTTTATATCAATGAAGGCTGGTGTACAGATGTGACAGTTTCAAAGAAGATGTGCTGCCCAAATTTGGAAGCTCTATTAACTGTAAGCCATTTTATTCGCCGTGGGAATTTTCCTCATTTATTCAGGTGAGCACATACATTTCTGCAGACGCGTGTGTGAGATCTCACACACATAGCAGCGTTATCCGGACTCTTTCATTATTATTCTGGTTTTAATAAAGCTAATTCTCTCAGGACCTCACCTCCATCTCTCAGGACCTGAAGTGGGACATTAACATCACCCAGCAGAGATTATACTTCCTTCGTAGGGTGACCATACATGCCATTTTTACAGGATACGTCCTTGCCAGGATTTATATTTTCCTAAAATATCCAGGTTTTGGCTGTTTGTGCTGCGCAGACCGATCGTTGAATGGCATCTATGTACCAGACGGCTCCTTTCGAAACACTCTTGCGGTACTTTGATGTCAAACACTGATCGGTTTGCCCAGGGCCACTACACTGTAAAAAACAATTTGTTAAGTCAGCTTAAAATAATTTGTAAGTTCAGTCAACTCAAAAAAAGTTTATTCAAATTGAAATGTTAAATTATACTAAGTGACAACTTAAATATTTGAGTTGAATCAACTTAAAATTTTAAGGCAGCTGGGTTACTTACCCATCTGTTAAGTTTAGCAAACACAAATATCTAAGTTGTTACTTAGTACAACTTAACATTTCAAGTTGACTAAACTTATTTTAGTTGACTGAACTTAAAATTTTAAGGCAGCAGGGTAACACATTATTTTAAGCTGATTCAACAAATTGTGTTTTTTATTTTTTACAGTGTACAAGTCAAAAACACAATATATATACAGTGTGAGTATTTGCATTGCTTGAATGGTTCTCTGTAGACCTCACCTTCTCACCCAAACAAACTATGACTTGATGACTTGACTTGGCATGAACAAACAGTGAGCAAACAGACACATGAAATGGAACTAATAGCAGGAATACATGAGGGCAAGGGAAGCAAGACACAAGTGTGTTTGCACACACTTAAGGAGTGTGTAATTTTTTCTGTGAAACAAATGTTAAATGTCTTCAGAAAAGTTATCATAGTTTTAGTGACAATTACATAAATTAGAAACCAAATATGAAAATGTAACGTGGGGTTGTTTGGGTTTTGTTTCACGCTCATGTTTTCGTGTCTTTTATTTTGTAGTTTGATTCATGCTGTTTGTGTCTTGCTTCCCTTGCCCTCATGTATTCCTGCTATTGGTTCTGTTTCATGTGTCTGTTTGCTCACTGTTTGTTCATGCCAACTCAAGTCGTCAAGTCATAGTTTGTTTGGATTTCACTGTGGATTATAATAAAGCTGCACTTGGGTTCATCTATTTGCCGTTCAGTGGATTAATGATTACAGAAAAATGGCCAGAGTTTTCATGTTATTAAATTTTTAACAAAAATTAAATTTGTATCAAGTGGGTGTTTACTATCCGCCAGGCTAAATCCTCTACTGCTCCTGTCTCTCATGGTGTTCCTCAGGGTTCTGTTCTTGGCCCTCTACTCTTCATCATCTACATGTTTCCTCTAGGTAAAATCATCCGCCGTCATGGTTTCAACTTCCACTGCTATGCAGATGACACTCTATATCAGCTTTCGACACTACCATCCCTTTCCCACTAACTCCATTTCAGCTTGTATCGACGACATAAATGCTTGGATGACCAGTAACCTTCTCAAACTCAATACTGATAAAACAGATGTTCTACTTGTTGGTTCACCAAAAAACGTTGCTCCTTTCTGTACTGACACTGTTAACATTTCTGGGATCTTGGTTAGACCTTCCACCACCGTTAAAAATCTGGGTATAACTTTTGACTCCTATCTCTCTTTCCTACCTCACATTTCTTCGCTTACTAAATCTGCCTTTTATCACCTCCGCAATATTGCTCGTTTACGTCCCTTCTTAAACGTCAAGGATGCTGAGACACTGGTTCACGCTGTCATTACTTCTTGACTTGACTACTGTAATTCTCTTTTTTATGGTCTACCAAACACAACATTAAATAAGCTCCAATACATCCAGAACTCTGCTGCTAGGGTCCTCACTTATTCAAAGAAATCCTCGCACATCACTCCCATCCTACACAGTCTTCATTGGCTACCCGTTCGCTTCCGCATTTAATACAAGATTCTCCTCATCACCTTCAAAGCACTTCATGGTCTTGCCCCCCCATATATTTCGGATCTCATTCACACTTACTCCCCCGTTCGCACACTCCGTTCTGCAGACAATGGTCTACTGTTAATTCCTCGCCATAGATTAGCATCATTCAGAGAACGAGCGTTTAGTATCTCTGCCCCTACACTCTGGAATTCTATTCCCAAACACATCTGTGATCTTTCTTCATTACAGGGTTTCAAAACCCACCTTAAAACATATCTTTTCTCGTCTTGTTTTCCAGATCTTTGAATATATGATTGGAAATTTGCTATGGATTTCATGTTTATCTGTATGCTGTTTTTGTTGTTTTTGTTGTCTCTTGTATTGTAAAGCGACCTTGAGTTTCTAGAAAGGCACTAAATAAAATAAACTTCTTCTTATTATTATTATTATTTTTGCCCCATAGGTGGGGTAAAATGCCCCCCCCCAAATCACAAAGACATTTGCAAACATTTACAGGCAAATTTAGCACAGGCAGTTTTAACTTAAAATTAACTTAAAAAGAATACAATAAATTATTATAAATTACAAAATTATAATAGCCTATTTGAAAAATTGTGTTAGCTGCTGCTAACTGGCTAGCTAAATAGCTACCTGATGCTAATTTAAGGTAATTTTTAAATATAAAGTCCAAAGACTTTTATTCAACCAACTAGTTAGAATACATCTGATGGAAAAACAAAAACTGAATCTGATGTTCAGAACAGATAATAATAAAACTAATTGCCCATTGCCTCATGGGGCATTTTACCCCACCTGGCTGGGGGCGTTTTATCCCACTTACCATTGCAAATCATATAAACTCTGTGTGAGCATGTCATAAATAAAACGCGGAAGCAGTTTACTGTCTGAGATTGTCATGTCGTGCCGCATCCAGTGTAGAAAGCATCACTAATTATAGGCAAGGGCAAGGCAAGGCAAGGCAAGTTTATTTAAGTTTATAGCACATTTCATACACAAAGGTAATTCAAGTGTTTTACATAAAAGGAAGTAGAATAATCATAAAAAACAATATTATATTAAAACAATAATAAAAACAATAATCACAAATAAGGAAGTAGAACAATCATAAAAACAATGATCACAACAATAAAACAAAAAATGTAAAATGTAAAAACTGATTGATTTGATGATTTAAAAATAATTTAAAAATTGATTTAAAATAAATTTAAGACAGTTAAAAACAGAAAATGATTATATATAGTGCAATCAGTTTGGACGAAGCACAGTGCTCATTCAGTAAATGCACAGCTAAACAGATGAGTTTTGAGTCTAGATTTAAATGGAGCTAATATTTTAGCACATTTGATCTCTTCTGGAAGCTGGTTCCATATGGGATTATTTTTGTGCCAATAAGAATGAATGTAACTTTATAAAACTGAACGTAACTTTCCAAGAAACGATCAAAAATATGCCACTGCAAAAGAAGAAAAACACAATGAAAATAAAAAAAAATGAACTCAGTCGCACAAACATGCTCTTCAAATATGCTTCATTCTTTGTTAATGATTTTCAAAGAATCGTTTTCGCGAATCATGGATTCTGAATGCGTTGCCACAGCTTTCGCTTACGCTTCGCAAATTTTCGTTTGCTGTTTTGGCACAAACCTCTCGTGGGGGCGGGCTTAACAGCGATCTACTCTGATTGGCTAATGAGCTTTTGATGGACAGTTGCTCTCTGATCTGGAAGTACAGACGGTGACGTCAGTGGCGTGCATATTGGAAAGTTGTTGCGGTGGGCAATACGTCGTGCTTTGTTTATAGAAACTATCAGAACTGTTGGACACCGTACATGAATAAAACTTTTATCGATGTTATTGATTAACGTTACTTTAGAACACGAACTTACTTCAAGCTGCCCTGAGGGACAAGCTGAGGTGGAAGATGATGCCGCTCCGTGTCTCTCCTGGGAGCTCATCTTTAGAAACTAAGAGACGACCGTAGGTGAAATACTAATAACATTAATACTTAATATAAACAAAGCATGACGTATTGCCCACCGCAACAACTTTCCAATATGCACGCCACTGACGTCACCGTCTGTGCTTCCAGATCAGAGAGCAACTGTCCATCAAAAGCTCATTAGCCAATCAGAGTAGATCGCTGTTAAGCCCGCCCACACGAGAGGTTTGTGCCAAAACAGCAAACGAAAATTCGCGAAGCGTAAGCGAAAGCTGTGGCAACGCATTCAGAATCCATGATTCGCGAAAACGATTCTTTGAAAATCATTAACAAAGAATGAAGCATATTTGAAGAGCATGTTAATTTCGTACGACTGAGTTCATTTTTTCATTTTCATTGTGTTTTTCTTCTTTTGCAGTGGCATATTTTTGATCGTTTCTTGGAAAGTTACGTTCAGTTTTATAAAGTTACGTTCATTCTTATTGGCACAAAAATAATCCCATAGTTCCAACTGCGGGCAGCATAATAGCTATAATGGGTTCTGCTGTATTTTGTTGCACCGCACTGCTCGCGTCCGGTGTTAACATGATATAAAGCTAATTAACTTGATCACTAGTATAATAATTAACATACAATAATTAAATTGATGGTTAGTTTTAAATACCTGTTTCTCTGTCCTCTGTGCCGCAGCTGATACAGTGTCGTGGTTTTTATGTTCATCCATCGTACACAGAACACATATACATTTCTGATCAGTGCAACAGAAAACCTCAAGGATCTTCTCATGTTTCTGGCAGATCATCTCCTGCAGTCGTCCAGTGGCATCAATCACTTTGTGTGGCTTACGTGAATGAAATTCCTCATGACGGTCAAAATGAGTTTGACAGTAAGATTCATGACACATCAGACAGGACTTGAATGGCTTTGTATTTTGTTCCAGTACAGACGTCACACTGCACATCTCCAGCTCCAGCGTAACAGTCAGCAGGAAGTTTGGTTTTCTTCAGTTTCTCCACCACTTCAGTCAGCATGGTGTTTCTAGCTAAAGCAGGTCTTGGACTGAAGGTCTGTCTGCACTGAGGGCAGCTGTAGACTCTCATCTGATCCTCCTTATTCCAGCAGGCTGTAATACAGATCTTACAGTAACTGTGTCCACACTGGATGGTCACTGGATCCTTCAGGAGATCCAGACACACTGGACACAAGAACTCATCCTGAGAAAATCTGGCTTCTGCCATTTTACTGCTTGAATACAGAGACACAAACACACAACAGCTCAGCTATACACTTTCACTTTCACTTTTCCTTAACTAACATGATTTCTGTTTCCTGGTTCTGTGTTTGAGTGATGTGTATAAAACAGGCGTGTCAGTGATTCTCTGTGTGTGTGTGTATATATATATATATATATTAGTGATGCGCTGATGGCGGTTATATCCACGGGTCGGGTAATAAAAAAATGCATTTTGATTATTTTCGGGTGGGTCGCGGGTGGATGAAATAAATCAATAATGACGCAAATATGAACTACATTTTCTAAAATATGAACCTGTTTTAAATCATTTGTGTGTGTGTCTGTTCGCCTGTTTGAAAAGTTGTGACAGAAACGGTGACATTCCAGTTAAAGTCTGAAGGGAGTTACGCCTGTGTTAATGCTATAGAGCAGGGTAATATGCAGTGGTGTACAGTACCCATTTCTTTATTTGTCGGCTTTGCGTATACCTACTTCTAAATTCCCTCTGATGCGCATCATTCAGTAGTGTCCTGCATTAGCCAAAATCATGACAGGCCGCCATTTCTAATTAAATCGTATGTGAATAAAGGCAAATATTCGCTCAATAAACCCAGCAAAGACGGTAAGGACCCTGGTGCCGGTGTTCTGACAATTTTTGCTACCTTGTCAGATTTTGCTACCTCCCATTAAAACAGATGGTAGCATAATTCGACAGCGAAAAATGCTACCTATCAGATTTTGCTTCCAGCATGATATTAATATTGTGTGAGGCTTTATTAACGTGTACACCTAAACATAACATTACAGTATGAAAAACACAGTGCTGGTAGCACAATCTGACAGGTAGCATTATTTGTTAAAACACCGGCTTCCTTTGAAATATGTTTGATGATTGCGCCTGATGCGCCCGCACCACATTTGCTGCTGTTCATACGCGAGAGCATGTCAAGGGAGGCAAGCCGAGTATTAAAATAATAATTATTGATTACTAATTTGAATCAGTACATTATAACAAAAACAATATATTAAAAATTAAAAGAATTAGATTTTTACGATCAGAAATGTCTTAAACTGGGTGAACCCCTGTAATCTTTTGTCCAAAGATCCAGTAGGCGTTCAAACACCCAACCGATTTCATCAGAGATTGCGGAGAGTCACGTCAGTTAACGTTATTCTTTTTAGCGTGGATTTGGCTTAAAAGCACGATTGATTAAGCTTATATACATGTGCTGCGATGTGCAGATCAGCTGAAAAAATTAACCATCCATTCGTCATACCGTCATGCAAAACTAAGAATTAGAATAATTGTAAACGACCATCGGGTGCTGTTATCTAAATCATGCTCTCAATGTCAAATGCTGAAACATTAATTCATGCGTTTATGACCTCACGGTTAGATTATTGTAATGCTTTATTGGGTGGTTGTTCTGCTTAATAAACAAACTCCAGCTGGTCCAAAATGCAGCAGCTAGAGTTCTTACTAGAACCAAAAAGTATGATCATATTAGCCCGGTTCTGTCTACACTGCACTGGCTCCCTATTAAACATCGTATAGATTTTAAAATCTTGCTAATTACTTATAAAGCCCTGAATGGTTTAGCTCCTCAGTACCTGAGTGAGCTCTTATCGCATTATAGTCCCTCACGTCCGCTGCGTTCTCAAAACTCTGGCAATTTGATAATACCTAGAATATCAAAATCAACTGCGGGCGGCAGATCTTTTTCTTATTTAGCACCCAAACTCTGGAACAATCTACCCTACAATGTTCGGGACGCAGACACACTCTGTCAGTTTAAATCTAGATTAAAGACCCATCTCTTTAACCTGGCTTACACATAACACATTAACACATTTCTATAATTCAAATCCGTTAAAGGATTGTTAGGCTGCACTAATTAGGTCAACCGGAACCGGGAACACTTCCCATAACACCCGATGTACTCAGTGCATCGTCAGAAGAATGGCATCTACGCTAATATTAGTCTGTTTTCTTTCTTATTCCGAGGTCACATTAACCACCAGATCCAGTCCATATCCAGGCCAGATGGTGGATCAGCACCTAGAGACAACCTCTATAGCACTGAATGTCAGCGGAGACCACATCGACTAGATGAGCCCCAGAGACGGATCCCCAGTGAAGACCTCGTCACCTAGACGGCCGTCGGCACAAGACCACGGGAACCAGATGAGTCCTCTGTGTCTGGCCAGAGGAGAACTGGCCCCCCGACTGAGCCTGGTTTCTCCCAAGGTTTTTTTCTCCATTTGTCACCGATGGAGTTTTGGTTCCTTGCCGCTGTCGCCTCTGGCTTGCTTAGTTGGGGACACTTTATCTTCACTTTATCTTCACACAATATTGTATTTTATTTTATTGTATTAAATCAGAGAAAAATATAGGTGCAGGTGGGTGGCGGGTGGATAATTTATTTGAAGCTGCAGATTCGGGTGACGTTTGAGCTCATTCCGCGCATCTCTAATATATATATATATATATATATATATATATATAGGTTCTAAAGGCTCTTTAAATAAATCCTGTGTTAATGGGATCGCGCTTCCTATTGGCTATTGTCCCCCGTGTTCATGCAATCTGCAGCAGAGCTATGGAGAAGTGCTGTAGGTGAGTCCTTTTGTTGTAGCTCCACACCAAAAGTTAAAAATATTGTTTCATGTGAAATGTTAGACGCTGTTTAAAGAGTAATGAGCATCATAGACATTGACTGATCTGTAAAGCGAGTTTTCTGTTGGTATATGTTATTTTGATACTGTTGTTTCCGTCCGATGTACTCTTTTTCCACGTGCTAACAAAGTGAAACGTATTCTGAATAGGTGGAACTACAATATTGCTGAACATACCATTTTGTCTCCTACTGCTCTGTGTGCAGGTAATTGTTTCTTTATCATATAGTGTTTACGAATTTACTCTGTTTATTCAGTACTGCATTTTCTGTATTAAGTAAATGTTTTGTGCTGACTGTGTTTTGTAAAGCACTTAATTCATGGTTTTACTAAGAAATTTCATGATATTTTCATTAACTTCTCATATATGTGTTCTATAAAATGGATGAGGTAAGCTACGTAATTTATGTATCTCATACTATTCATTACTTGATATACAGTCTTTCTATTCTTGTTATTCCTGTTTGATTTAAAAATGTCTTATACAATCACAACGCCATAAGTTTAAGAAGAAAGAGAAAACAGAACCAAAAGAATATTGAATTGTTAAAGTCTGTTTAATTGTCATGGAGAATGTACCACATTTGAGACTCCTGTTTTATTTTTGTCTGTTTTGTTTATAATACCAACAAAATTGCTGAACACACCATTTTGTCTCCTACTGCTCTGTGTGCAGTTATCAAATAAATTCTAACGTCATCCAAGTATATATATATATATATATATTTAGTGGTTTGCAGTTTTTTCCTTGTATCTTGTATTATAAAAGATAACAGTGGAAAATTAACCTATTTAATAAGAATTAGAAATAAGCTCAAAGGTGAAGAAACCCATTTACAACAGCAAATATCATGGCATCATCCTGTGTGTAAGGGGCGTGTTCTTGTCTCCAGCTGCTCTCTGATTGGCTGGAAGAGCGTGTCCCCGCCACCCATACTGATGTTTAATTTCATTGATTAAGTCTCTGATAATGTGAATATTGCTGCTCATATGCATTTAAGTCTTATATAATTAACATAGTCGTTCATTAAGGCTATAATGAGTTCAGTTGTAGTTAATCTGTTCCGAGTGTTAAATCATTTGATTCATTTTCACTCAGAAGGGGAGAAATTTATATTGATTCGATATATATATATATATATATACAGTTGCAATCAAAATTATTCAACCCCCCAGAGACGATAGTACTTTACAAATACAAGCTTTTGTGAAGATCCAGGACTTTATAAAAATTGCATCTCTAACAGATTACTGGTATATTAAAAGTGATAATGTCAATATATAATGTAATGTCTTTCAGTTTTTGATTTTTTTAATAACACAGGTATGCCAGAATTATTCAACCCCTGTTCAACATTGCTGTTTTTCAGTCAGTTATTTTTATGGTGGGGAACAAAATTGTCTTAAAACACAATTAAGCCTTTAGAAACTCAATTAAGCCTTAAAAAACAGAATAAGCTTGAGCTGTTACACATACATACAGTTAGTCCAGTTAGCTGAAGTTGAGTAGCAAAATGGTAAAATCAACAGAGCTCTCACAAAAGCTATAGAGAAGAAATAGTTGTATTATATTATAAAGTCTAAGGCTGTATGAAGATTTCCAAGACATTTAAAAGTTGCTTTAGTTTAAAAGCAACTGTGTTGTACCAGAAACTGTGTTGTACCATTGTGTTGTACTAGAAAACCTGGTGGTGTTGAACAAAAAAGCACAATGTCATAAAATGTTTGATCAGAGCAACTGAGAAAAACCTGCAGTGCACAGCCAAATACTTGCAAGATGACCCAACAAAAGGAGGAAAAACATTTCAATGCAGAGTATAAGATGAACACAAGACAAGTATGGCATTCATGTTGAGGCATCTTGCCGAATACCACTCTTGCCCAAGAAGAATAAAAAGACAGACTTAAACATCCTAAAATTCATCTGGATAGACCTGCGGAGTTCTGGAAGAATGATTTATGGAGTGATGTAACCAATCTGGAACGTTTTAGACCTGTGGATCAGCAGTATGTCTGGTGCAAAAAAGGCAAAACTTATTGGCAGAAGAACACCATCTCCACTGTCAAACACTGAGGTGGATCAGTCATGTTATGGGGTTGTTTTACTTTAGCAGGAAGTGGAAAACATGACTGTATGAAGGACATCCTGGATTCTTTGAAGTATCAGGCCATTTTGGCAAGAATTGTGATGCCTTTGATGCAAAGACTGAAGCTGATGATCAGTGGACTTTCTTGCAGGACAGCCATCCCAAAGTATACATCCAAATCTACTTACGCTTGGTTCAGGGATCAGTCATAGAATGTTCTTGAGTGGCCTGTTCAGTCTCCAGATTTAATTCTCATTGAAAATATTTGGTTGAATTTGAAAAAAAGCAGTGGCAATGTGAAAACCAAAGATTATCAGTGATCTGAAAGCTTTTTCAGGCGAGGAATGGACCAAGATTGCAGTAGAAAGGTGACAGAAGCTTCTAAGCAGTTCCAAACAGCGTTTATTGGTGGTTTTAAGGAATAAAAGATTCTGCACCAGATTTTACTTTTGGGGGTTGAATAATTTTGAAGATGAATGTTTAGAGCCAATTTAATTTTCTTTCATTAGTCATCAACTTACGTTCTCAAAATTACTCAAATGTGTATGAATAAACTTTCTCTACTAGTGTACTGATGGCTTTGTTGAATTGTTTTCACAAAATTTTGTTCTCTGCAGCAAAATGTCTTGCAGGTCAAGGGGGTTGAATAATTTCGATTGCAACTGTATATATACCTAAGTATCATATTAATTTTTCTAAACAAGAAAAATCCTCTCATGCTTTATTGTGTCTAAATGCTTGCTATTGTTTTGACAGGAAGTTTGGCAGCTGCGCTACAGAAAGTCAAGTGAACACTGAAGTAAAATGTTGTTGCTAAGGAAATGATACACTGTGTAGTCTAGAAGCGGGAGTATTGGTGTAAAATAGGAGCTAACACTACCACACTTGCCGCGAACTGCGTGATATGTTCATTAAAGCACATATAATCTCCTTATATACATTCATTCAGTATCTGCGCGCAAGTGCTACATAAACAGATGCCACATTTTATTTCTGCCACATTCCACGCGTTTGCGCTACCGACAGGTTGACAGATAGATATAGAAAGTGTGCTTTGATGCATCCAGTGTAGAGGCAGTGTTAGGATGTGGCAGACCATTTTATTTTGCAAGTTTCAGCTCATACATCTTTGGTGTGAACTTGTCTTAACCAAACATCCCTCAAGAACAGCTTAGCGCCCCCTTTCAAAAATATTTATTCCAGTGCCCCCGATGCTGTCCAAAAGTCCCCCTAGGCACTCGGTACCACACCTGTTGAGAAACGCTGATTTACAGCATCATTAAGACTCTTCTTTGACCTTCTACAGGAAGAACATGAACACACTCAGTAAGATTTTCTGCTTGTTTTCTTACTGACATTGTAGGAAGTCGTTCCTGGTCCAGAGAACAATGTTGTTCTCCATGATATGTAATGATGATGGACTCGTTTCTGAGAGCAGATGAATCTCCAGGACTTTACCTCTGTCTGAGATCTTCTTGAGCTCCTCATTGCAGAAATCCACCAGTTTTTTGGGGGGCAGCCGTGTTTTTTTTTCCACCAGTCCACCAGTTTTGAGTCCCTTGAGCAAGGCACAGATCCCCCAACTGCACCCCGGGTGCCGCAGCGATAGCCATATGGCTGCCCACTGCTCCGGGTGTGTGTTCACGGTGTGTGTGTGCATGTTTGATCACTTCTCACTACTGTGTGTGTGCACTTGGACGGGTTAAATGCAGAGCACAAATTCCGAGTATGGGTCACCATACTTGGCCACATGTCACGTCCTTTCCTTCCTTCCTTTCCTTCGTCTGTAGATTCAGGAGGTGCTGAGAGAGACTGGAAACTCTACAGAAATCAAAACTCATCAGTTCTACAGCTACAAATTCTAGTATTTGACATTTAAACTATATGAGAACTTTCAAGGAAATAGTTTGGATGATAAAACATCTGCTAAGAAAATAAATGTCCATCTAACAGCTCTGGCATGTCAATGGAGTTTCACTGTAAGGTTTAGTAGATTTGCTCAGAAAAAGCAGCTCAAAAGCTACGATTAGATTGAACATTATTTATAACATTAGAGTGGTTAGAGACACTGAAAATTTACAAGGAACCTTAAGGGCGCTTTCATACTTGGTTCGATTGCCTGGTCCAAACCTGAGTTTGATTGCCCCACCTCCTCTCCTTTCTCTGAGTCTCCTGTCACAGCAGACTTAAAAAAGTCCACTATGATGGTGTTCTTCTAGATCTGTGTTACCTGCAGGAACTGGATGTGATCCTGTGTGTGTGAAAGCTGCTCCAGCTCAGCGTCTCTCCTCCTCAGATCATTGATCTCCTGCTCCAGTCGCTCCAGTCGTCCTTCAGCTCGACTCGCCGCTCGCTTTTCCTGATCTCTGATCAGCCGTATCAGCTCAGAGCGGCTTCTCTCAATGGAGCGGAAGATCTCTCAGCTGCTGAAGATCTTTCTCTCTCTGCTGGATTATCTGCTGGAACGTCTTCTGCGTCTCCTTCAGCTGCTTCTGCACAATGAAAGTACAGTATATGTTTTGTCAAGGAACAGGTGAATAGTTGCTCTTTTTATGTGATTTTTGTGTTGTTTAATCAAAGCCTGTTTTACGATAGATTGTGTTGATAAAGTTTTCTGGTGCACTTTCAGCAAACAGTGAAACTCTTCTTGCAGTGGGTTGGAAGTTTCAATGGGAACACCTCTAACATTCCCACTAAAGGAGGAACTAATTAGCCTTACCTGTATCAGGTAAAGATTTCAGCCAAGGTGGAGTTGTTGACTGGAAGCAATACTCACAAAGCCATCGAACCTTGGAAAATCATGAATAGCTGGTTGTTACTGGTCACAGCGAAAAAGAATAGCTGTCATGGCATTGTTGTTAACAGAATTTTCTGTCTCAAACCTGGAAGAAATGTTGAAACAACGATACAACCATGATTTCACTGAGAGGTCAAGAGAAGACAAGGATGAAATATCTGTAGGAGACAAAAGGTTCATCAAGATTGCAGAAGAGTCAAGTTGAAAGATTGGAAGGACATTATATTCTTGATTTACCTTTTACCCTTGATTTACCCATTTTTATGGTTTTGAAAGTGCTTTATAAATAAAGGCTGAGTTGAGTGAGTAGAAAGGATGACACAGTGTACACATCAGTGTATACCATTCACAGAAATGGACCATAAGGGCTGTCTGCTGTGGAACATCAAATGCTAGTACATCTTTTTGGGGCAGTGTCATCCTCCAGTTGTGCTAACTTTGCTCCAAGACAAACAGCCAAAAATAACAAAGACTGTTTTCTATCTGAGGTAATAAGCACTGTTGATGACATCTTCTGTGTGGATGATTGCTTAAAGCAGGGGTGTCAAACTCCGCTCCTGGAGGGCTGCAGCCCTGCAGAGTTTAGATGCAACCCTGATTAAACACACCTGATCCAACTAATCAAGTCCTTCAGGCTTAATTGAAAACTGCATAGTATGTGTGTTGGAGCAAGGTTGGAACAAAACTCTGCAGGGCTGCGACCCTCCAGGAACTGAGTTTGACACCCCTGGCTTAAAGCCACTTCCGACATGAAGCAGTAGAAATGGGCTTATATCTTTCTGTCAAACAGGAGGATTCCATCTCACAAAATGGTTGAGTAACAGTCGCACTCTGCTCAGACATATTCCAAAAGAATGTAAAGGAATTGGGTCTTGACAGGGAAAAGCTTCCCACTGAAAAAGCTCTTGGATTGTTGTGTTGCGTGGAGAATGATGTGTTTAGGTTCAACCTCACTGTTAAGGGCAGATTCACACCCGAAGAGACTTACTATCAGTTGTAAGGTCCATATATGATCCCTTCGGATTTTTGTGTTCATTTAGTCTACTTGCTGCTTCTCCAAGATCACTGTAGGAGTAAATCTGCTGTGGAAAAGTCAACAAAATATCAACTTAATGAGATGCAAGATTTCAGAGTGGCGCGATATGTAAAGCCAACTGGTTTTGGAACACTGAAGTAGGCTGAGCTGCATCATTTCTCTGATGCCAGTGAACAAGGATGTGAGTTACTTGAGACCATGGGCATCGGAACCATTGAATGTGGGGGGAACAGGACCCAACCACTTTTGAAGACCAGTAATATCGGACCCACCCACTTTTACCATCTCTAATTCAGCAAATATGTCTGCGCACTTTTTAGAGCGCCATCAGTCAAATCCATTCCACATAGATTAAGCTCTATGCTCACACTTATGAACAGGCAACATCTTGGGTGGAGGAGGGGATGGAGAGGGCGCGGGCGCATCAGGCGCAATCATCAAACATATTTCAAAGGAAGCGGCGCCATGGTCCTGACCGCATCGCTGTCTATACTGGGTGTTTTTAGGGAATATTTGCATTTATTCACATGTGATTTGATTAGGTACTGGTGGACTGTTATGATTTTGGCTAATACAGGATACTACAGTATGATGTGCATCAGAGGGGATTTAGAAGTGGGTATATGCAAAGCCGACTGATAAAGAAGTGGGTGTATGCAGTATGTTCACCACTGCACAACTCCATTTTGTGTTTTCACTAGTTATTTGTGCCTGCTGCACTCCTGAAACACAGCCAAGTAAACAAAGCATCTCAACGTATCTGCTGCTCAGACACAACTAACCCTACCTGATACTTTATTTAAACATTTTAAACACACTTTTCGATTATTTCGATTACATGTTTATTTTTATTGGAAATAAATGTCTTTCTGATGTAAAATGAGATATGAAAAGAAGAACGATTTTGGCAATAGGCGGATGCGAACTTGGGTTGTTTGCGTCAAAAAACACTAGTTGCTCACTTTACCACTTACGCCACTAGAAACGTGTTTAAACAGCCGTCCTTGGTACTGTTTGGTACAGACTACAGAAAATGGCATATACTCCAGTAATTATTTTGGGGGGAGGACCCACCCACATTTATTTTGCTTCCGACGCCCATGCTTGACTGACTGACTGACTCATATGCCTCTCATGTTGGGGAAGGTCAGGTTGCTCCGCTTAAGCAAGTCACAATTCCACATCTAGAACTGACACCTGCAGTGTTAGCAGTCAGAGTGGATAGAGCTCAAAAGCTCAACGTTTTGGACTGATAGTCAATACTGAAATATGTTTCAAATGAGAATGCAAAACAGATGTAACACTGGAAATTGACCAGAACAAACAAAAAACATCAGTTTGAAAGTTCTTGAATTAGTTTAGCAGCTTGTACAAGCTAGATCCTATAATGGATGATGGAGTTTTAAGGGTTGAAGGAAGACTTCACATGCTGCAGCTGATTAACTGATATTAATGTATTGCAGGCAGAAGGCGGCAGTGACACGTTCATCCTGGAACCTGGAAGCAGTCGACACAGAAGCAAAAGAGTGAAAAACACCTGCCACATGCTGCCTCCATTCCTCTGGCTGGATGTCTCCGTCTGCAGTGGGACGGCAAGGTGGATGGTATGTATCTGATGTTCCCTGGATTAGCTTTATCAGGGTGGGTTAGTTAGTTGTGTAAAGTCACACAGGCTTTCACAATGTGTACTACATTTGCTGGGCTGCAGTCAATTAGCCAAAAATCTTCCACCAGGATGCCATGAAGACGAAAGTATTCTCTATGATCCTTCAGGGCCGGGAATGTCAGTAGTTGTACACACTTGTAATTGCAGTGCACTGGTGAAAGCTTCTTTGAGTTGTTGGAATGCTTCATTGGCTGCTGGTGTCCAGGACTGATACTTAGGCTTGCCTTTCAACTGGTTGGTCAACAGACTGAGTTACAGAGGAAATGCTTGTGACTGTAGTACTGACATCAGAATTATTATTATTAATTTTATTAAGGAGGGATATAAAGCTGCTAGAAGAGTTTTAGTGGCATTAGAAAAAGTGATGTAAGAGGAAGCTGTAGTCTGTGCTTTCATTCACTGCAGTAACCGCAGAGCAGCCAAGCTTCACTGCAGCATTCATCAAGACGACAGAGATTATAAAGCTATAGTGCGTGCATATTTGGTCATATTTCTTTTCCAAGCACATTTTACAAATTCCACATCAATCTTAATAACTACTGTTTATTTGTAATGTAATCATTTATAAGTGATATATACTTGGACATAAAGGCTGGAAGTGACAACTCTTAATATCCAGGTGTGTAGAATTATTAGGCAGGTTTACTTTTACAGATAAATTGAGCCAAAGAAGAGATTTAACTCAGACTGAAAAGTCCAAAAATATTAAATGCCCATGAGAATGATGCAATACTAATGCAATATTAGAATTTGCAAAGTTAAGGCAAGACCATTGCATGACCGCCTCCATTTTTAAGAACTGCAACCTACCTGGGGTTTTCGGAATTGCAATATGTCAGATTCTCAGAGACTTCACTTGGGTAAAAAATCCTAAAAACAACATGAAGTGTTGTGAAATACACAAAGACTGTTTTTTATAGGCTTTATAGACCGATAAGTTGAAAGTGACTCTTGAAGGACGAGCATCACATCCTCTTGTACCACTGTTTTGAGAATTTATCTTCAAGAATCTGGCAGTAAGTTTTGGGAGGTTATTTTTAGTCCATCTCTGCAAGACAGACTTTTCAGGAGATGAACTCCCAAAACTTACTGCCAGATTTTTGAAGATAAATTCTCTAAACAGTGGTACAAGAGGATGTGATGCTGGTCATTCAAGAGTCACTCTCAACTTGTCTATAAAGGCTATAAAAAACAGTCTATATTTACCTGAATATAAAGAGTTTTTCACTTCCAGCCTTTATAGACAATATCACTTATAAATAATTAAATACAAAATTAATAGTAGTTATTTGGCTTGATATGGTTTGGAATTGGTAAAATGTGCTTGGAAAAAAATATAAGACCAGAATATCAGCATGCCTAATAGTTATGCACGCACGACTGTATATTGAAGTTGTGTTAAGATGATATGTTTGCTGTGCTAATTTATATTGATGTGACCTTTGACCTTTGTTGTGAATGTTTTGTGAAAGTTTTGTTTTAAGAACCAATATTCTGTCTGTTTTTCACATCACTGGAATGTGAGTTTATTATAAATAATTAGCACAAAACTTTTAATTGAGATAGAAAATGTTTGAACTATGTTTTGTTCACATAACTAATTTACCAAATCAACCACACCTGAGAAATTAAGATTACGTACAATTATAGAGCTTCACATTTGCAGTTCAGTATGTATATGTTTCAGCAAAGTATGGAAACCCATAATCAGAATTTGAGCTCAGAAATGAACCCATCCAAACACACACACACACACACACACACATTTGTTTTTGTGAATTGTGGGGACTTTCAATAGACTTCTATAGTTTTTATACTGACTAAACGATATTGTGTATCCCCTAACCCAACCCTAACCCTAAACTTACCCCTTACAAAAAACATGTTTGCATTGTTACATTTTCAGATAAACATCATTTACTATTTTTAATCATTTTTTACATTGTGGGGACCAACAGGTTTTACTATCCTAGTGTTGGTCCCCACAATGTAGCAAGAACAAGTACACACACACACACACACACACACATATACACAAACATTCATATTCAATTTCAATAGCTTGAAATTTTATAGTAAGAATAAAATCACTGACGTGACACTACGTTAAAAACTAAATGACTGATTTCATTCAGCACAAACAGGGTTTGAGAAAAGCAAAGAAACACATGGTCACATTTATTACACACATTTATTATGACGTTATTTCACTGACAGAAGTTCAACTGCAGTATTAATGTCATGAAGAGAAAAGAAGAGACTCTATAACATCTCACTGTTACTGATTCATCATCAGCTCAAAGCATTATTCTATTATATAGAAACTCACTACAGTCTGATTCATCAGCACAGTTTCACTGATGATTTACCGCTAACCCAAATCCCAGGATAGAGCGGCTGAGTGAATGTGGTCTGGACTGTGTGGATGAGGCTCATTGTGTCAGAGACGCTGTAGAAGGACAGAGTTCCTGCACTGTGATCCACAAACACTCCTATTCTACTGCTGATGGACTTCACAGGGAGATCAGTCTCTATGTTATTGTGTATGAATGAGTATCTGTAGGGAGTGCAGTCCAAACTCCAGGACTGATTATTATTTCCAAACCGACACTCATCACCTGATCCCTTCCTGTTGATGCTCTTATATGACACTGATATACGCACACCTTTATTCCCTCTCCACTCCAGCTCCCAGTAACAGCGTCCACACACACTCTCTCTACACAACACCTGACGATAATGATCAAATCTGTCTGGATGATCAGGATACGACGCGGCTGTGAAAGCCTCAGTAATCACTCTGTTGTTCTCAGAGAGATGGAGGTATCTATGTGCTGTGTTCAGATCCGGAGTGAGCTGATGGGAATCTGATGGAGATAAAACACATCAGAATCAGGAATTATGAATCTGTTTGATGTTTTCATGTAGCTGAACTCTTCATGTTCAGTGTATCATCAGTGTGTCAGTACAGATGAGCAGATATCCTGTGCAAATCATCATTTACATCATCAATTATAAAACTCTTCTTTCACCTTCTACAGGAAGAACATGAACACACTCAGTGAGTTTTTCTTAGTGTGGTTTTCTTACTGACTTACATTGTAGGAAGTCGTTCCTGGTCCTGGGAACAATGTTGGTGAATGTGACTGTGGAAATCAACAGACATGAACAGTGTGATTCTCATGATCCTGCATCCATTCCTAACACATTTCTAATATGATGTTCTCCATGATATGAGATGATGATGGACTCGTTTCTGAGAGCAGATGAATCTCCAGGACTTTACCTCTGTCTGAGATCTTCTTGAGATCCTCTTTGCAGAAATCCACCAGTTTGTCTCTCAGCTGATGGACAGATTCTCTTAGATCATCAGAAGTGAAGAGAGAACTGAAGGGATCATCATTTACATCTGCAGTTTCAGGAGGTGCTGAGAGAGACTGAAAACTCTACAGAAAACAAATCAAAACTCATCAGCTTCACACATCACCCAATAAAGTCTTGTACACACTCCACAATTTTAGTAATCCTATAACATTTCATGTTGCATTTTTATTGGCTGGTCAGTAAACATGGGTTGTGGCAGCAAATGCACTGTGCGATGATCAGGCTGAATTTCTGACACTGTCAGAAAATTATCTTAGGTTATGTTTGGTCGCAAGACTGTGACAATGGCTGTCTTTGAACCTATCTCACTGTACGACGTAGGGCCACGGATTAGGAGCCACGATCACAGAAATCGCTACGATTTCACAATGCCAACATCAGATTTGTGAGGCTCTTGTTGACTTGACTGATCTCACTCTATTCCAGCACTTTCACAGCTTGAGTTTCATTCTTCTCATATTCATTATATCACATTAGAGCTAGAGCTATAGCTTGGATGATAAAATGTCTGCTAAGAACATAAATGTCCGTCTAACAGCTCAAGCACATCAGTGGAGTCTCATTGTAGGGTTGAGTGGATTTGCTCAGAAAAAAACAGCTCAAAGGCTTCGATTAGTTTGACCATTACTTATAACTTTAAAGCTGTTATTGTCACAGCAGGATGTGTCTCAAGTCCACTATGATGGTGTTCTTCTAGATCTGTGTCACCTGCAGGAACTGGATGTGATCCTGTGTGTGTGAAAGCTGCTCCAGCTCAGTGTCTCTCCTCCTCAGATCATTGATCTCCTGCTCCAGTCGCTCCAGTCGTCCTTCAGCTCCACTCACCGCTCGCTTTTCCTGATCTCTGATCAGTCGTATCAGCTCAGAGTAGCTTCTCTTAATGGAGCGGATGAGCTCAGTAAAGATCCTCTGACTGTCCTCCACTGCTGTCTGTGCAGAGCGCTGTTAGGCACACAGTGATTCAGGCTTCAGTGGGACTGAAAGAGACAAGAGAGTCTGAACTGAGACTGAGACAAACTTCTCTTCTTCTCCAGACTCACCTTCTGAGACTCCACAGCCTCTCTCAGCTGCTGAAGATCTTTCTCTCTCTGCTGGATTCTCTGCTGGAACGTCTTTTGCGTCTCCTTCAGCTGCTTCTGCAGGACAAACAGATGATAGTGAATATCACAAAAAACTACCGCAACACAGGAAGTATAAGATGAAAGTAAAACTGACACAGAAACTAACAGTGTGTCTGTGTAATTAAGCTGCAGCTCTAAACAAAAAATTTATGATCACTTCACTGTATTAACTTGATCTCTAGTTTTAAATACCTGTTTCTCTGTCCTCTGTGCTGCAGCTGATACAGTGTCGTGGTTTTTATGTTCATCCATCGTACACAGCACACATATACATTTCTGGTCAGTGCAACAGAAAACCTCAAGGATCTTCTCATGTTTCTGGCAGATCATCTCCTGCAGTCGTCCAGTGGCATCAGTCAAATTGTGTCTCTTTCCTTTAAACCAATTCTCATGTTGTTCAAGGTGATTCTGACAGTAAGAGTTCAGACACATCAGACAGGACTTGACGGCTTTGTATTTTCTTTCACTACAGACATCACACTGCACATCTCCAGCTCCAGCATCACAGTCAGCAGGACGTTTCCTCTTCAGTTTCTCTACTACTTCAGTCAGCATGGTGTTTGTAGCTAAAGCAGGTCTTGGACTGAAGGTCTGTCTGCACTGAGGGCAGCTGTAGACTCTCATCTGATCCTCCTGATCCCAGCGGCTTGTAATACAAGTTTTACAGTAACTGTGTCCACACTGGATGGTCACTGGATCCTTCAGGATATCCAGACACACTGCACACAAGAATTCATCCTGAAAAAGTGTAGCTTCTTCCATTTTACTGCTTGAGTGCAGTCACACTACAGCTCAACTACACAGTTTTACTTTCTCTTTCCCTGGACTCACGTGTTTCCTGTTTCCTGGTTCTGTGTTTGAGTGATGTGCGTTATGTCTGAGAGTCTGTAAATCATGTTCCTCTTCCTCATTATATTCTATATGCAGACATTATGATTATTATCACTTTTTCCTTATGTATTGTATTATAAAAGGAAAAGGTGGAAATTAACCGTCTGATACGTAATACTTCCCGGTACCTCTGTGTAAGGGGTGTGTTCTTGTCTCCAGCTGCTTTCCGATTGTCTGGATCATCAGCTTATTAAATCATGTTAAGAAATTTTGTTTGAACATATCATCTTCTGTGTTACAGAGTGAACAAGACGTGAAGTGTGTGGATCCATATGCAAGCTTTGTTAAACAGAGACATGGTCATACAAGAGGCAGGGTCGAACCTCAGCAACATCAGATAAAGGACCAGGTCCATGTAGAGCTGTAGGACCTTGGGACTGATGCAGGGCCGGTGGAGCCAGCTGGCGATCAGGAGTTGAGGACAACCACAGCAGAGCAGACATGTCTGAAGACTGATACTTCACACTCATGTTCATTGGTAGTAACTGGACGATCAGGTAGTTCACTAGTGGCCTCTCTGGCAATGACAGGGTTATCAGTACATACAGGAAGTTCATAGACGACATCCTTGGTAGTGACAGACAGGGCTGAGAGTTTATAGGTAGGCCTCCGTAGCCGTGACATGACAGACAGGGATTCATAGACAGCCTCCATAGCCATGGCAGGACAGACAGGGAGTTCATTAATGGGTGCCACTACCATAACCAAAACTGATGTGAAAACTTGACTTCAGGAGGTTCTGCAGCCTCAGTCACCACCTCTGGGGGATCTGGAATGGGCGCTGGAATTCCTGGAGGTTCTGCAGCCTCAGCCGCCACCTCTGGCAATCCTTCCGCAGAAGTCGCTGGCTCTGGAATTTCAGTGGTAGTGAACGCAGCCCGTAAACACCAGAAAGCAATCTGGGGAAAGACAAGGGGATTGCTTCTGGGACAGGAGGGTTAGAGAGCTCTGGATTAGGAATACCAGCTGCACATGCTGACACCAGTGGTGCATCCCTCACACTGAATACAAGACTGAGATACTGAAGATCTGACCTTGAAGGTCTGGGTGCCGCAGACAGGACATGATGTGACTCTAGATGATCAGCTGTGACGTGACGAGACGCTGGATGATCAGCTGTGACGAGATTGTCTGAGACAATAACTGTCTGGTTTGGCTCAGCTACAAAATCAACACCAGAAGATTACAGAGAACAGTTTGGACTGCCGAGTGGATTATTGGTGCTCCCCTACCCTCCCTTCAAAAACTGTATACATCCAGAGTGAGGAAAAGAGCTCAGAAAATCACTCTGGATTTCTCACATCCAAGTTATCCCCTTTTTGAAGCTTGGGTCGGTGATACAGAGCCCCAAAAACCAGGACAGCCAGGGACAAGAACAGTTTCATCCCCTAGGCAATCTACCTTATGTACAGTCATACAGTAGAAAGGATGACAGTGTTCCCACATTATAGTGTATACCATCCACAGAAATGGACCACAAGAGTTGTCTTTGATTGTGGTGCTACCTTTCAAGGTAAATCCCTCAACTCAGAACTTTTTCAGGGTCCTGATTTGACCAGCACACTTTTCGATGTCCTCACTAGATTTCACCAAGATCCAGCAGCGGTTATGACAGATGCCAAAACAACGTTCCATTTGGTCAGAGTATCAAAGTTAGAGACTAAAGACTTTTTGTGATTCCTCTGGGGACCAGATGGTGATGCCAGTATGCCTGGGGTGGAACATCAAATGCTAGTACATCTTTTTGGGGCAGTGTCAACCCCCCAATTGTGCTATAAGAAAGATAACAAAGACTGTTTTCAATCTGAGGTAATAAGCACTGTTGAGAACAACTTGTATGTGGATGACTGCTTAAAATCACTTTCAACAGAGCATGAAGCAGTAAAGATGGTAAAAAAACCTTATATCTCTCTGTCAAACAGGAGAGTGAGAAACAGTTGCCCTGTTCCTACACATATTCTATGTAAAGTTCAGAATGTAAAGAAATTGGATCTTGACATGGAAAAGCTTACCACTGAAATAGCTCTTGGATCGTTTTGGTGCATGGAGAATGATGTGTTTAAGCTCAGACTTACTATCAGTTATAAGCTCTATATATGATCCACTTGGATTTTTGAGTCCATTTACTCTACTTGCAAAATTGATTCTCCAAGATCACTGTACAAGTAAATGTGGTTGCAATGAGGAAATACCACTAGCTGCTGTGGAAAAGAAGAAAGAAGAGGAATGGCCTAAAATGTCCCTGGTACCCATGTCACTCTCACTTGACAATATGGAAGTTAAACACCAGTGTGTACAGTACTGTCATTAAAGACAAAGAAATTCCTACCAGCCAACTGCTTAACTACTTCTCAAGTTGGACAAAACTAAAGATTGAAATACTAATAATATTGAAATGCCAATTCTGCAGCCAACAAAATTCTGTGGAGATGTGTGGTGTGTAAACGTGTAAGAGGAAAAATTGGATACAAGCTGATCTTTCAGCAGTGTTGGAGTTGACTACTTTAGACCTTTCGTGACAATAAGAGGTAGAAGTCAAGTAAAAAGCAGAGCAGTTTGCCTAGAAATGACTCACTGACCACAGATTCCTGCACTGACGCTTTAAGATGATTCATAGCCAGAAGAGGACAAGTGCTGCATATTTGATCTGGTAATACACTAACCTGATGTGTGCAGAGAGAGAGTTACAGAATTCCCTTTCAGAGTGGAACCAAAGCAGTATCCAAAAGGCAATGCTCCAGAAAGGGACTGACTGGATGTTTGATCCTCCAGGAGCCTCACATAATGGGGGAGTATGGAAGACGCTCATTCGTATGGTGAGGCAGATCTATTGCTCTATTTTGCCACACCCTTGATGATGAAAAATTACAAACACTCTTTTGTGAGGTAAAATCAATCTTGAATAGTTGTCCCATTAACACATTGTCTGATGAACTTGAACAGCGACTTGTGATATAAGAACACAAAACACGGGCCAGAGCAACATAAGGTGAATAATGAAAATTATTTATTGACTGAATGTGATTATTTGAACTGAAAGATAATCCTAATAGTAAATAATATAAATTATTGATGTGTCATTTCATTAAAAACTAAATTACTGATTTCAATCAACACAAACATAAAAGTACAGAAACACATGGTCACTCAGCAGGACTCTGATCTTACTGTCTATATGAGGATTTATTACACTCATTTATTCTGACGTTATTTATTTAAACTCTATTTTCATTTTCTTCAGAAAAACATAAATGTACAGTACCACCAAAATCATGTACATGCTACACTAGACTTGACACTTATAGCAAAAAATAACTTGGAACTCCATCAACCACCCCAACCCCTCACCTCAACAATTACAATAACTGTAGATTGTAAAGTTTCTACAAGTACTCAACAAAAAGCATATTTTACATAAGTAGCAGAATTAAAATGTGCAATAATTTCACCTGCTGGACAGCAACAGTCAAATTAAAATAAGGAGTAACCAGACAATGTTATTAGAGAGACAAAAAAATCTTGTAGGCATATAATGACCTTTAAACGTTTTAGTCTTTTGTAAGAATAGCCTTATTGTTTTCCAAATCCAATTGAAAATTGATAATTTATCCTTTAATGTAAATCTCAATTCTTCCATGTGCAACTTATTTCCCAGTTCCCAAGCCCACATCTCAAACGTGGGGAAGGCATCAGCTTTCCACATCTGTAAAATAAGTCTTTTTGCAAGCATCATACAGAATGAGATGTCCTGTGTTTAATACCCATTACAAAAGCATCCTCTGCTCTGCTGAAGTTCAACACAAGGTTCAGGTTCCAGATTGATAGAGTGTGCATCAGAAAGAAATGTAAATATACATTGCCAGAATGGCTGTATTTTACTACATGATCATAAAAAAATGAAACAGGGTGCCTACTGAGGTTTTACTTCTGACGTGTTATTTCCTTGACAGAAGTTCAGCTGCAATATTAATGTCATGAAGAGAAATGAAGAGACTCCATAACATCTCACTGTCACTGATTCATCATCAGCTCAAAGCATTATGGGTAGAATCTCTCTACAATCCATTCTGATTCATCAACACAGTTTCACTGATGATCCATTAAAAACAACATTATATCCAGCATAGAGCGGCTGAGTGAATGTGGTCTGGACTGTGTGGATGAGGCTCATTGTGTCAGAGACGCTGTAGAAGGACAGAGTTCCTGCACTGTGATCCACAAACACTCCTATTCTACTGCTGATGGGCTTCACAGGGAGACGATCCTCATAGTTATTGTGTCTGAATGAGTAACTGTTAGAAAAGCAGATCAAACTTAGATCCAAACCCACACTCATCACCCTGTCCCTTCCTGCTGATGCTCTTATATGATACTGATATAAAGACACGAGTCCCTCTCCACTCCACCTCCCAGTAACAGCGTCCACACACACTCTCTCTACACAACACCTGAAGCCAATATTCAAATCTGTCTGGATGATCAGGATACCGCTGCTTCTTTTTAGCTTGGGTAATCACTCTGTTGCTCTCAGACAGACGGAGCCATTGATTCATTGTGTTCATGGAGATAAAACACATCAGAATCAGGAATTATGAATCTGTTTGATGTTTTCATGTAGCTGAACTCTTCATGTTCAGTGTATCATCAGTGTGTCAGTACAGATGAGCAGATATCCTGTGCAAATCATCATTTACATCATCAATTATAAAACTCTTCTTTCACCTTCTACAGAAAGAACATGAACACACTCAGTGAGTTTTTCTGCTTGTTTTCTTACTGACTTACATTGTAGGAAGTCGTTCCTGGTCCTGGGAACAATGTTGGTAAATGTGACTGTGGAAATCAACAGACATGAACAGTGTGATTCTCATGATCCTGCATTCATTCCTAACACATTTCTAATATGATGTTCTCCATGATATGAGATGATGATGGACTCGTTTCTGAGAGCAGATGAATCTCCAGGACTTTACCTCTGTCTGAGATCTTCTTGAGCTCCTCTTTGCAGAAATCCTCCAGTTTGTCTCTCAGCTGACAGACAGATTCTCTCAGGTCATCAAAAGCGACGAGAGAACTGAAGGGATCATTTCTGTCTGTAGATTGAGGACGTGCTGAGAGAGACTGGAAACTCTACAGAAAACAGAAATCAAAACTCATCAGCTCCACACTTCACCCAATAACCTGCACCAACATCAGATTTGACTTGACTGATCTTTAGTAACTCACCTCAATCCAGCACTTTCACAGCATCAGCTTCATTCTTCTCATATTTATTACATCACATTAGAGCTACAGATTCTAGTATTTGACACTTACACTATATGTGAACTTTCTAGGAAATAGTTTGTGTGATAAAACATCTGCTGAGAACATAAATGTCCATCTAAAAGCTCAAACACATCAATGGAGTCTCATTGTAGGGTTGAGTAGATTTGCTCAGGAAAAGCAGCTCAAATATTAGATTGACCATTATTTATAACTTTAGAGTGGTTAGAGATACTGACACTTTACAAGGACCCTTAAGGCACAATCAGATTTGGTTTGGTGTAAATACACTGAAGCATTGCTAATAAACAGCATCATGTTTGGGGTCTTCATGGTCAAATTCAGGCAAATAAAAATACATTTTATCAGGTTTGAGGATCACCTATTCAAATTTTGATGAACGTAATTCAGAATTGGTACTATCAAGTTCACTGATTTTACCATGAAACATGAGGAAAAGTTAAACTGTTAGTGACGTTTGAACTGTTGGTGGTGCTAGTGGGCATTGAATATATCTTCCAGAAGAAAGAGTTCAGAAAATTATTCCTACGAGATTTCCACAGCCATTTGCAAGCGGCGTCTCTTTCAGAAGAAGATGATCAGATGAGAGTCTGATTGATGATTATATAATAAGACACTGATGAAATGTTTCTCTGTGAGTCTTCTGTCACAGCAGGATGTGTCTCAAGTGCACTATGATGGTGTTCTTCTAGATCTGTGTTACCTGCAGGAACTGGATGTGATCCTGTGTGTGTGAAAGCTGCTCCAGCTCAGTGTCTCTCCTCCTCAGATCATTGATCTCCTGCCCCAGTCGCTCCAGTCGTCCTTCAGCTCGACTCACCGCTCGCTTTTCCTGATCTCTGATCAGCTGTATCAGCTCCTCCACTGCTGTCCGTGCAGAGCTCTGTTAGGACACAGTGATTCAGGATGAAAGAGGAGAGTCTGAACTGAAACTGAGACAAACTTCTCTTCTTCTCCAGACTCACCTTATGAGACTCCACAGCCTCTCTCAGCTGCTGAAGATCTTTCTTTCTGTGCTGGATTCTATGATGGAACCGTCTCCGCATCCTCGTCAGCTGCTTCTGCAGGACAAAAAGATGATAGTGAATGTGACAGAAAACTACTGCCACTAAATCATGTGAACAGATGAATCCAGTAAAAGTGGAGCTGATAACTAATGGCTGTAGGTTCAGACTCCAAAATTGATGATCGGTCACTGCAGAGTCTCAGTCAAGTCTCGAGTCTTTGGTCACAAGTCCGAGTCGAGTCTTAAGTCATTTAATGGCTCACTAAAAAAATCAAAACACTGAGAATCCTCATGTATTTAAATTTTCCTATTTACGAAGCTGCTTTATAGGCTATAAACAAAATATATGATCTATGAGGTGTTAAGAGGTAAGGTAAGGTTAATGTATATGTGTGCAATCGGCATGCTGACTGCAGGAATGTCCACCAGAGCTGTTGCCCGTGAATTGAATGTTCATTTCTCTACCATAAGCTGTCTCCAAAGGTTTTTCAGAGAATTTGGCAGTACATCCAACCGGCCTCACAACCGCAGAACATGTGTAACCACACCAGCCCAGGACCTCCACATCCAGCATCTTTACCTCCAAGATCGTCTGAGACCAGCCACCCGGACAGCTGCTGCAATATTTGGTTTGCATAACCAAAGAATTTCTGTCAGAAACTGTCTCAGGAAGCTCATCTGCATGCTCGTTGTCCTCATCAGGGTCTCGACCTGACTGCAGTTTGTCGTTGTAACCGTCTTGAGTGGGCAAATGCTCACATTCGATGGAGAGGTGTTCTCTTCACGGATGAATCCCAGTTTTCACTGTACAGGGCAGATGGTAGACAGTGTGTATGGCATCGTGTGGGTGAGTGGTTTGCTGATGTCAACGTTGTGGATTGAGTGGCCCATGGTGGCGGTGGGGTTATGGTATGGGCAGGCATATATTATGGACAATGAACACAGGTGCATTTTATTGATGGCATTTTGAATGCACAGAGATACCGTGACGAGATCCTGAGGCCCATTGTTGTGCCATTCATCGACGACAATCACCTCATGTTGCAGCATGATAATGTACAGCCCCACGTTGCAAAGATCTGTACACAATTCCTGGAAGCTGAAAACATCCCAGTTCCAGCATACTCACAGGACATGTCACCCATTGTGCATGTTTTGTATCCTCCGGATCGGCGTATACGACAGCGTGTTCCAGTTCCTGCCAATATCCAGCAATTTTGCACAGCCATTGAAGAGGAGTGGACCAACATTCCACAGGCCACAATCAACAACCTGATCAACTCTATGCGAAGGAGATGTGTTGCACCAAGTAAGGCAAATGGTGGTTACACCAGATACTGACTGGATTTCGGACCCCCCCCCCCAATACAGTAAAAGTGCACATTTTAGAGTGGCCTTTTATTGTGTCCAGCCTAAGGCACACCTGTGCAATAATCATGCTGTCTAATCAGCATCTTGATATGCCACACCTGTGAGGTGGATGGATTATCTCAGCAAAGGAGAAGTGCTCACTAACACAGATTTAGACAGATTTGTGAACAATATTTGAGAGAAATAGGCCTTTTCTGTACATAGAAAAAGTCTTAAATCTTTGAGTTCAGCTCATGAAAAATGGGGGCAAAAACAAAAGTGCTGTGTTTATAAGTTTGGTCAGTGTATATAAGTCAGGGATATTCAATTAAAGTTCCAAGTTCCTAAATATTCTTCCAAGCAGAGTTCTATCCTAGGCATCTAACAGCAATTTTCCCAATTATAATTAGATATTTTAAGAACAGGTGAATAGTCCACTCTATTAGTTTATGTTGCTTAATGACATATTGTGTCAATAAAGCTTTCTGGTGCAAACAGTGAAACTCTTCTTGCAGCTGCTGTTCATTTCTGCTGTGGTGTGCAGTGTGAATGCTGTAAGCTGTTAACATGGGTGCAGATATAAACATATGAAACAAATGTCAGCAATATTTCATCAGTGTCTAGTTTTAAATACCTTTTTCTCTGTCCGCTGTTCTGAAGCTGATGCAATGTCATGATTTTTATGTTCATTAACCGTACACAGCACACATATACATTTCTGGTCAGTGCAACAGAAAACTGGCAGATCATCTCCTGCAGTCGTCCAGTGGCATCAGTCACTTTGTGTCTCTTTCCTTTAAACAAACTCTCATGTTGTTCAAGGTGATTCTGACAGTAAGAGTTCAGACACATCAGACAGGACTTGACAGCTTTGTATTTTCTTCCAGTACAGACGTCACACTGCACATCTCCAGCTCCAGCGTAACAGTCAGCAGGAAGTTTGGTCTTCTTCAGTTTCTCCACCACTTCAGTCAGCATGGTGTTTCTAGCTAAAGCAGGTCTTGGACTGAAGGTCTGTCTGCACTGAGGGCAGCTGTAGACTCTCATCTGATCCTCCTGATCCCAGCGGTTAGTAATGCAGCTCTTACAGTAACTGTGTCCACACTGGATGGTCACTGGATCCTCCAGTAGATCCTGACACACTGGACACATGAACTCATCCTGAAAAATTGTGGCTTTTGCCATTTTACTGCTTGAATACATGAACTACACTTCAGTTTCTCTTTCTCTGAGCACACGTGCTTCCTGTTTCCTGGTTCTGTGTTTGAGTGATGCGGTGTAGGGGAGTAACTAGTTGCATGTAACGTCATTTAAATTACAAAATAAAGTTACGCCATTTAATTTACAAAATAAATGTAATTGTAATTAGTTACAGTTACTGAGAAGAAATTGAAGTTAAAGTTAAATGTCAATAATTACAAAGGGTTTTTTTCTGAATTTACTGTAAATTAACAGTTTTTTTTCTAAGGCACTGTTGGATATCAGTGTTTCCTGTCATAGCTGTGCAAAGATTTGATTTCAAAAAACAGTATCATAGCTATTAAACTTGTATTATAAAAGGAAAAGTTGGAAAGTCAACCTCTTTAATAAAAAATAAAAAATGTACTCAAAGATGAAGAAACTCCCATTTACAGACCTGGTAACCTTGGAAACATTTTTGAGTACCACTAGTGTCACAGAAAGGGACACAGGGCTGGGGCTTTGATGGATAATGTCAAAATTGTAATTCTGCATTATGCTAAATTTGATGCAAGATATTTTCCAAAGCTTGGTACTCAGGGTGTGCACTTAGTCACAAACACATTTGTGCTATTCCTGTCATACAGTATTTTAGAGAAACAGTAGGGATTCAACAATACAGTTAGCCAATAGTTCATTAAATACCTACATTTTTTTTTTTTTTTTTTTTTTTTTTGATTTAAAATGCAATTTAAAAAAAACTGCAGTACACTTCTGTACACTTTAGAAAAATATGGATTGTCACATGCCTGCTTCAAATTTCATCAAATTTCTTTTGATAGAAGAATTATTTTTAATGAATTGTACATTATTTACCACTATAAACACATGTAATGACTTTTTTACTCATATTGGACACCAGCGGGTGCCTAGATCAGAAACTCCTCAACAAAAAGAAAATTACCATGGTTTTATGTCTGTTTTCCATTCCGGACTGACACCACCTGTGCAGATTAACTGTTTTTGCAGTGTTCAGGGAAAGCACCTCCGCAGCACGTTCTTAACATAAGAGAAAGATACAGTCATTTCTGCTTACTGCTTTTTTTCTGCAGTGAATTTTACTGAGATATTTTCAGAGATGATAGACAAGAAGTTATAGAATAATAATTTAATGAAAACCTAATTTTGACAAAAAAATCTCATTTGACCTATTTTTTGAAGTTCCTGAAAGCGTCCCAGTGCGACATCTGACAGGTTTTCCCACATCGCATCACATATATATATTTATGCCATTTGTATAACCACAGTTGTACAAATACCATGGTTAAACTATGGTCAGTGTAGTGTCACTACAAAATGAAAGGAGGACACAGCGAAGTGCAGTTTTAGATATAATTTATTGACTAAAGGTCACATCATATAAAAAAGAAATTAAATGAAATAAACTAAACCAAACAAAATGAAGCTCAAACAAAAAAAGGGCACCACCATCCACAGTAACACAAAGTTTTATTTTATAATAAATTTGTGGTCTAGGGGTATGATTCTCACTTTGGGTTCAGATCCCAGACGAGCCCCCACATTCGTCATTGTCATTTGGTCCAGTAGTGAGCCAATCGCTAAAGTGAGGGAGATCTCCTCCCTATTAGGCGTTGTTTTTAAGTTGGAGCACATGCAAAACTGCAAAAAGTGTGTGGCGCTATGCAATGCATCCGCTAACCATGTACAATAGAGTGGGATCAGTCACCCACACAGCGCTGATGAACCTGCACTGCGCTTCTGCCACAATGTAAAGTGATAAACAGCGCAAGTCGCTTGATCCATTCAGATGTCACACAGAACTGTGTTATACAGCCGTGTGTAATAAGAACATTAAAGATTTTGTAGTGATGCTGGCTGAAAACAGACACAACAATGTAAACTGCATGACAAGGTAAATTGGAAAATGGCAATACATGGGCGTGTCAATTCAGCACCATAGTAATTTATGGCAGAGGTCTGTTCCTGGGGACCCACTATCCTGAAGAGTTTGGCTACAACTCTAATCAAACACACCTGAAGCGGCCAGTCAAGCTCCTCAAGACTGGTTGAAAATTGCAGGCAGGTGTGCTGAAGCAGGTTGAAAATAGACTTTCCAGGAGAGTGGGTCCCCAGGAGCAGGGTCGAAGACCTCTGTGTTTTGGCAGAAATGTATTTACTATAAATGTTACTGTTATTACTTATTTTAAATATTGGGAAATACTTCACTTTTATAGAAGGTATTTTTATAGTTCTACCAGAAAGACTGGGAAGTGATGACTCAAAAGTATTTATTTGACTAAACCAATACATAAAAACAGAATTCTTTGGCCACAGAGGGAAAGGCCCCAATGGACCACAGAGGGAGAGGCCCTGACAGGCAACTGGAGTGAAAGACAAAGATAGACCATAGAAAGAAATCCTGGGCAGGCTATAGATAGAAGGGCCACGAGAAATGGACTGCAGAGAAAGGCTAAGATAAGTCATAGAGAGAAAACCTCAAAAGATTGTTAGGAGTAATATGAATAGGTATTGCACCTCCACCAGTGTTTGCATTAGATTACCATGAGGATAACTTGATAATATTTGCTGAGCCTTCGAGATGATTTGTGGTTCAGGTTTAATGTATGATTCTAATGCAGAGGAAGACCATCTGCCCAGTAGCTTGATGGCTGATGAGGAATGGCCAGTGTATTGAAGCAGTGACAGACCTCAGTTTTCTAAAGCTGTGCCTAAATTAGAGCTCAACCAGGCCTTAGTTATTGGTGCACCATTAGGTAAAATAAATAGGGGAGAAAGTGCAGAGACGTATTTTAAGATATCTAATCATTGGGGCAGAATTGGTAATCAGGGACAACGTGACGCCTGATCATTAATCGTTTTTGGAATGCTTAAGGAAAATGGTGAAGAAGTTAATAAAGTGAATAAGTGAATAAGAATAAAGTGAATATCAGATAGTAAGAAATGTAGTGAAAAATCAAAATGCTTAGATTCAGAGTTATGATATCTAGCGTTAAAATGTAATGCCTGCAAGCAGTATCCGTACTTTAAATTATGATTTTCAAACAGACGGGCGTAATTAGATTAGGAAAAATGGGTTTTTCGAAATGAAAGACAAAACGTCACAAACAAGGACCAAGCAGATGTATAGGCTGTAAGAGTAGAGTATCTCAGCCAGATAACTTAATTAACTGAATGGTGTTATTAACCGAAGTGTAATGCAGAGAAAATGGTTCTGAGGGGAAGCATTCATTGATGCTTGCTGTAAAACTGGAATGTAGAGAGGACATGTTGAATATTAACCGTTTTTTCCCTGAATCTTTGCGGGTGGCAACTCAGAGCAAATTAACCCAAAAAGGACTAAAAGGAGGAGAGCCGACTGTAAATTTTTTGCTACAAAACAAGTAGAGAGAGAAAAGGACTTCTATCTGAAACCCTTGGGACAGGCTGGTAATCAACAAAAGACGGATCAGGGTGAGAAGAGAGATAGGAAGAAAGTTAATTTTAAGCACCATGGACAGTGTCTGGAGCTCGGATTTTGTAGGCTTTAGGGCAAAAAAGTTCAGAGTGACTGTAAGAGTTACAGGCAGCACAAGCCAGAATTTTCTAGACTCCAAAATGATGAACTAAGAGTTCAGTGTCTGTGATTTACCAGTCAATCCTTGAGTTGTGTAGAGTAGCGAAAGATGCAAACTTTGCAGAGAGGGACTTATGGTATTCTTAAAATAGCGTACCCACGTATCTGTGATTAAAAATGATTTGATGTACTCTGCTTGATTGAAACCTGGCTAAAAACAAATGATTATAATGTTCTAAATGAGTCCTGAGTCCAGCATACTTCAGAAACCCTCCACCTTCCCCAGCTCCACTTGCATAGATCTGTTACGAGGTAATTCATGTGTGCTATATAAGGGTTATTTATCAACACAGTTTCACTGATGCTTTACGAACCCAAATCCCAGGATAGAGCGGCTGAGTGAATGTGGTCTGGACTGTGTGGATGAGTTTCATTGTGTCAGAGACGCTGTAGAAGGACAGAGTTCCTGCACTGTGGTCCACAAACACTCCTATTCTACTGCTGATGGACTCTACAGGGAGACCAGTCCATATGTTATTGTGTATGAATGAGTAATTGGAGGAAGAGCAGAGCAAACTCCAGGACTGATCATTACATCCAAACACACACTCTTTACCCCGTCCTTTCCTGCTGATGCTTTTATATGACACTGATATATGCACATTTCCGCTCAACTCCAGCTCCCAGTAACAGCGTCCACACACACTCTCTCTACACAACACCTGATTATAATGATCAAATCTGTCTGGATGATCAGGATACGACTGGACTGTGTCAGTGTCAGTAATCACTCTGTTGTTCTCAGACAGACGGAGGGATTCATTCACTGTGTTCAGATCCAGAGTGAACTGATGGGAATCTGATGGAGATAAAACACATCAGAATCAGGAATTATGAATCTGTTTGATGTTTTCATGTAGCTGAACTCTTCATGTTCAGTGTATCATCAGTGTGTCAGTACAGATGAGCAGATATCCTGTGCAAATCATCATTTACATCATCAGTTATAAAACTCTTCTTTCACCTTCTACAGGAAGAACATGAACACACTCAGTGAGTTTTTCTGCTTGTTTTCTTACTGACTTACATTGTAGGAAGTCGTTCCTGGTCCTGGGAACAATGTTGGTGAATGTGACTGTGGAAATCAACAGACATGAACAGTGTGATTCTCATGATCCTGCATCCATTCCTAACACATTTCTAATATGATGTTCTCCATGATATGAGATGATGATGGACTCGTTTCTGAGAGCAGATGAATCTCCAGGACTTTACCTCTGTCTGAGATCTTCTTGAGCTCCTCTTTGCAGAAATCCTCCAGTTTGTCTCTCAGCTGACGGACAGATTCTCTCAGATCGTCAGAAGAGTTGAGATAACTGAAGAGATCATCATTTCTGTCTGTAGATTCAGGAGGTGCTGAGAGAGACTGGAAACTCTACAGAAAACAGAAATCAAAACTCATCAGCTCCACACTTCACCCAATAACCTGCACCAACATCAGATTTGACTTGATTGATCTTTAGTAACTCAATCCAGCACTTTCACAACATCAGCTTCATTCTTCTCATATTTATTACATCACATTAGAGCTACAGATTCTAGTATTTGACACTTACACTATAAGTGAATTTTCTAGGAAATAGTTTGGATGATAAAACATCTGCTAAGAACATCAATGTCCATCTAACAGCTCAAACACATCAATGGAGTCTCATTGTAGGGTTGAGTAGATTTGCTCAAAGGCTATGATCAGATTGACCATTATTAATAGCTTTAGAGCAGTTAGAGACACTAAAACTTCACAAGGACCCTTAAGACATACTCAGGTTTGTTTGGTTTAAATACACTGAAGCATTGTTAATAAATGCTTAATAATAAGTGGCGTCTCTTTCAAAAGAAGATGATCAGATGAGAATCTGATTGATGATTATATAATAAGGCACTGATGAAATGTTTGTCTGTGAGTCTCCTGTCACAGCAGGATGTGTCTCAAGTGCACTATGATGGTGTTCTTCTAGATCTGTGTTACCTGCAGGAACTGGATGTGATCCTGTGTGTGTGAAAGCTGCTCCAGCTCAGCGTCTCTCCTCCTCAGATCATTGATCTCCTGCTCCAGTCGCTCCAGTCGTCCTTCAGCTCGACTCACTGCAACTTTCAGGCTTCTCTCAGTGAAGCGGATGAGCTCAGTAAAGATCCTCTCACTGTCCTCCACTGCTGTCTGTGCAGAGCGCTGTTAGGACACACAGTGATTCAGGCTTCAGTGGGACTGAAAGAGACAAGAGAGTCTGAACTGAGACTGAGACAAACTTCTCTTCTTCTCCAGACTCACCTTATGAGACTCCACAGCCTCTCTCAGCTGCTGAAGATCTTTCTCTCTCTGCTGGATTCTCTGCTGGAACGTCTTCTGCGTCTCCTTCAGCTGCTTCTGCAGGACAAACAGATGATAGTGAATGTCACAGAAAACTACTGACACTAAATCATCATGTGAACAGATGAATCCAGTAAAAGTGAAGCTGATAACTAATGGCTGTAGGTTCAAACTCCAGAAGTGATGATTGGTTACAATCATCAAACATGATTCTTACATCTAATCTGGTTGAGTAAACAGTAAGCATATTTTGGCGTGATGTGTTGGGTGAGGGCTCCGAGCCCGGAATATGGCCCAAACCTAGAGAACTCCCCCCATCCCAAGTATAGGATAAGGATAGATTAAGAGTGAGGATTTGGGGTGCAGGGGGGATGCAGAAAAACAGTCGAATGACGGAGGTAAGTCGGCTGTGTGCATATATATGACACGTGCTAGTTCGGATAATTAGCTAGATGAATTGCACCTCTGATCGTGCTCCTCCCGAACTTTGTTATCAAACATCATTTATCATGAAGCATAAAACCTGTTTCACACTGCAAACATAAGTATCATGAAAGTGAAACTGAAAACCAACTTAGAGCTTCACTCCATTATTTTATATTGTTTAATCAAAGCCTGTTTAATGAAAGATTGTGTTAATAAAGGTTTCTGGTGCATTTTCAGGAAATAGTTAAACTCTTCTTACAGCTGTTGTTTATTTCTGCTGTCGTGTGCAGTGTGAATGCCAATAGGTGCAGATATAAACACACATGGCACGAGTGTTAGCAATATTTTATCAGTAGTTTTAAATACCTGTTTCTCTGTCCTCTGTGCTGCAGCTGATACAGTGTCGTGGTTTTTATGGTCATCGATCGTACACAGCACACATATACATTTCTGGTCAGTGCGACAGAAAACCTCAAGGATCTTCTCATGTTTCTGGCAGATCATCTCCTGCAGTCGTCCAGTGGCATCAGTCAAATTGTGTCTCTTTCTTTTAAACAAATTCTCATGTTGTTCAAAGTGATTCTGACAGTAAGAGTTCAGACACATCAGACAGGACTTGACGGCTTTGTATTTTCTTTCACTACAGGAGTCGCACTGCACATCTCCAGCTCCAGCGTAACAGTCGGGACGTTTCCTCTTCAGTTTCTCCACTACTTCAGTCAGCATGGTGTTTGTAGCTAAAGCAGGTCTTGTTCTGAAGGTCTGTCTGCACTGAGGGCAGCTGTAGACTCTCATCTGATCCTCCTGATCCCAGCAGTCTGTAATACAGTCTGATCATACAGTAACTGTGTCCACACTGGATGGTCACTGGATCCTTCAGGAGATCCAGACACACTGCACACTTGAACTCATCCTGAAAAACTCTGGCTCCTGCCATTTTACTGCTTGAATACAGAGACACAAACACACAACAGCTCAACCACACTTCCGTTTCTCTTGCCTGAACACACGTGTTTCCTGTTTCCTTGTTCTGTGTTTGAGTGACATGTAACGGAACTTCGTAATTTAATTTCAAAATAAGTGTTGGAGTGAATTTTGCTTTCACCAACCTAGGGAGGCGAAATAGTGTAGTGATGGGTACTCATGTCACAGATGACGTTATGATTCTTGGATCATGTGTCAGTTAATGTGTGGTTATGAGTACATCACATAAGAAAGATTGGTGGGATCTCTAACTTGTAGAATGTTTTACTGTATTATTAACACAAGAAAGACAAGTTGTAATAAAATAAATGTTATTAACAAAAGATAGGCAAGAGTAGTCAACAACTGCTAAATTAATGAAAAAGGAATAAAGTGCATAAGATGCATTAAATGCCAGTGATTATGTTGGGTGTTGCAATGTAAGAGCTACTGTACGTTATCTGGAAATATAAACTGTTGCTACTCTGAAACAGATAAGGTGGAGAACCTTATTTTGATTTGTTATCAGCTGCAATTAACTTTATCATATCTAAAGTAAATTATAAAATCATATGCTGATGATATACAACAATGCCAAGGTCTCTGGAAGAGGTTTGGAAGTGATATTTACATTTGCTGTGGTTGATGAGCAGTCCGGTGGCGGCGACTTCTTCCACTGGTTGCGCTGGTGGCAGTACAGTGGGGAAAGTAGCAGGAATCCATTTTGACAGCCTTGAATGTGAAGCGCTGTAGGATGCTGGTCTCCTGGAGCACCAGATGTGGCCCTGGAGTAGGTGCTGAAGGTTCTAAGCTTGGAACAGGCAACTAAAAATGTCTCTGTGTCTTCTGCCTCTCTGGGCTAGAGACTCAGAACTTGGTCAGTCTGATTTGTCTCTTGTCTAGGATGGAGACTCAGGACATGCCGCATCTGTTGTTGTCTCGGTGGACGAAGACTCTGAACGTAGAGTATCTATTTCCTCACAGGCTGGAGGATCAGAACATGGTCATATCTGTTGCTGCCTTAAAAGCTAGAGACTCGGACTTGGTATCTGTTTTTGTCTCACCCTTGCGGGTTGCAAGGTCCAGTACTTTGGTGTTCTGTTTGTGTCTTTTCCCTATGGGACTCAGACTCAGAATGAAGGTGATCTGTTTCTGTGTCTTCCCTTACCAGACTCAGAACAAGGAGTGTCTTTTGGAAGGGTACCTTTATCCCCTTCTGATGAGGAGGAGATTGCAATTTGGCGCTTCTCCATTTCCATGCTGTGATTGGCTTGTTCCATCAGAGTGGGGGGACACGTGGTGACCCACCCTTCTTTTCTCCTGTTGAATTTATTTGCATACTCCAAACACAAAGTTAGAAAAGTGTCACTTAAGTTTACCAGTGCATTTCTCACTTTCCAAACCATAACCAGAATGCATTTGCCAATGTTACGAACACATTAAGTCCAAACATGATTGGAAAATGTTGAACTGTCATGCATGCGTTCATTTGTCCATTAACAGTTGATTTTGTGTAAGATGTTGCACTACACATTGCTGTCACTAGGAATGCTCATTTCTCTGAATAATTATAAGATGTGTGTGTTGTAGGGTGCATCAGTTTTAAGGTTTGAAAACATAGTTATGAATGGATTTGGATGGATCTGCTGCGTCTGGAGATCCTAAGGAATGTTTATGGTTGGTTTAGGAATCAGTCTCAAGGTGGGTGGAAGGCAGAAACTGCATTTTGACCAATAGGAAGTTTTGTCTTTCCTGGGCTTGGTACCAAAGGTCTTCTTCTTGGCCTCTAAGAGGTGTCTGGCTGTTGTTCTAGCATCTTTGTCTGATGGCGTTGTACAGTTTGCTAATGTTAGTCCACCAAGATCCAAACAAAATGTAGCAAACCTTTGTCCATTATTGAGGTCAGGGAGGAGCCCCAGCCATAAACTGTGCTGTCCAATACAGTGTAATTGTAATTAGTTACAGTTACTAAGAAAAAAAAAACAATTCCAAATTAGGTTACATCTGATTTTTTTCACACACACACACACACACACAGAGTTGTGTTTCCATGTTTTATGGGGACAGTCCATAGGCACAAACTGTATTTTCTATCACCCTACACCTAAACCTAGCCCTTACAGGAGACTGTGCACACTTTTACTTTCTGAAAAAAAGTACAACTCATTCTGCATGAATTATAAGCATGTTTCCTCATGGGGACCTAAAAAATGTCCAGGTACACACACACACACACCACAGATTCTTTCATTAATTGCATTGACTGCATTGCATTGACACCAATGTTTCAGGAGTTTAGGACACAGAATAGGAAACATACTTATTCGATAACTGTTTTATTTCCTATCTGGGTTGATGTATATACTTTAGTTTTTATGATTGAATGCTTTTTTCCAAGGCATCATTAGATATCAGTGTTTCCTGTTATAGATATGCAATGAATTGATTTCAATAACAGTATCATAACTACAGAACTATTTCCTATTATTTAAAATCTGAATTTAATCTCAGAACAATCTCAAAGTAAATAATGGTGCTAAAGTCTGATTTTGTGGGGGCTGTGCTTTCAATTAAATTATTTAAATACTTTACTATCATAAATAATCTTGATTGAAGTGATAAAGGCTTTGAAAGTCTGACAGTAATCAGTGTAAAGTCCTACTGTAAGGTTAACCCTGCCTGGTTTAAATGTTTGACAGTGATGAAAACATTAGAAATGTAATCAAATCTAATCAGTTACATTACTTTTGTAGGAGCCATACTTACTATCTTATGTAATTATTCTACACGTTCATTTAATATTAGTTTGTTGCTATATTGTTAATGTTGTTTATTTCTCAGAGTGTGCGCCCTCTATAGGTGTGAAGGGAAAATACAGGAGGGGAGTGCAGGTGCAAGAGCATACAGTCTTTTGACTGGTGCAGTTAAGTTAAGATGGCATTGCGCAACAAGCCTATAAGTAGCCTTTAAGTTGTTTGTTTATTTCATGATGCAGTTCATTTTTATTTAGGTCACAGTGATTTAGTCTGTGCGTAGTAATAGATCTGGTAGGCAGAGAGAGCAGCATTACTTGCAAAAGCCAATGCACTGCAATGAAAACATGCTATAAAGAAGGAACAAGAACTTCTCTACAGAGGATCTTATGAGGAAGGTCAGCATTACTGAAAGAAAAACTAATATTCTTCTTCAAACGATGAGCCAGGATAAATCAAACACAAGAAGACATTCTGAGAAATTACTTTTCATATAATGTTCATATAATGAAAGTCTGTGTGGTGCAGTGTTGTTTGGCTTCCAACATTCTTCAAAACACAGTTACATTTATTTAGTTTCTTCTCCTGGAGTGAAACGGCTGTGATCTGTGTTTAAAATCACTGTTACAGAGGATTGACGCCACATTCATTAGTCTTAATTTTATTAAGGAGGAATATGAAGCTGCTAGAGGAGTTTTAGTGGCATTAGAGGAAGTGATGTCAGAGGAAGCTGTAGTTTGTGCTCTCATTCACTGCAATAACCGCGGAGCAGCCGAGCTTCACTGCAGCATGAACGTCTGCATTTATCAAGACAACAGAGATTATAAAGCTATATTTAAGTTTTCATGTGTTTGCTGTGCTAATTTATATTGATGTGACCTTTGACCTTTGTTGTGAATGTTGTTTTGTTTTTTTCTTTTTTAAGAAAAAGAGTTTTAAGAACCATCATTCTGTTTCTTCGGATCACTGGACAGTGAGATTATTATAAATAATTACCACTAACTTTTTATTATATATATAATTATTCAGACACCAGATATAATTTTTGATATTTTTTCACTAGTGGGTGCAGGACACTATAGTTCATTTATGTAAGTGAGGATAGCAAAATAAAGTAAATTTAAACATTACTTGGTTGGTCAACAAAGTATTGGTAGTTGTGTAAATATTGTCATACTAACAGTTGTCTGAATTTTTGGTTGATTGTAATTCATTACATACCTTTCTATCAAAGTTACCTGACATTATCAAGATTAATTTGTTCTGACACAATTTAACTCTGAGTTATTGTCATATTTTATCATCATTTTCTAAACTATAGTGAATAAACTGTGAGGAATGTTAATGGTGTGTGTGTATTTATCACATTATGGGACCAAATGTCCCCACAAGGATAGTAATACCAGTAAATTTTGACCTTGTGGGGACATTTTTTTAGGTCTCCATGAGGAAACAGCCTTATAAATCATGCAGAATGAGGTTTTTTTTTGAGAAAGTAAAAGTGTGCACAGTCTCCTGTGAGGGCTAGGTTTTGTAAGGTGGAGAGGGAGACGAGAGGCGAGGGGATCCATATGCACGCTTTTATTTGAGGGACGAGACAGATACATGGTCGAACAGGCAGAGTCAGAACAATAACAAACAGGTATAACGGAGGGAGGCACAAGAGAAGTCCGTGGTACAGGCGAGGGTCGATCAACGGCGAACATAATCCATAACGTGAAACAGAAGAATAATCCTTAAACGAGCGAGAGTCCAGAAAGGCAGGCAGCGAGACAGACGAAACGAGATGGCCAGGCGAGAATACTAAACACAGGAAACTAGGAACTCAGGAACACGGAACTAGGAAACTAGGAACTCAGGAACACGGAACTAGGAAACTAGGAACTCAGGAAACTTAGAAAACTAGGAAACACAGGAAATACAAATACTAGGAAACTAAGGAAACAGTGCTAGCACTAGGAGAGTACTAAACGCTACTGTCACAGTTCTCCACACTAACACTCCACAATACTCGGTGCTTGCCGAGTGAAAGTCCGGGGCTTTTATAGGGTTGCTGATTGGCCACAGGTGTATGGCGCAATCAGCGTGGTGGATAGTGGGAGATGCAGTCCGGGGTGTAGTGCAACAGTCTGAGTGTGATAATGGAACGAGAGCGACATCTGGTGGTGAGTGGACCGCAGGTCACCGACCAGATTTGTGACAGGTTTAGGTGTAGGGTGATAGAAAATATGGTTTGTACACATTACGCCTATGGAATGACCCCATAAAACATGAAAACAACATGTGTGTGTGTGTGAAAATATTTATCAACTATTGCATTTATAAGTTAGAAAGAAAAATATTTAGAGAAATATAAAATGAAACAGTTAAAGAATATAATTAGCATATAGACAAATGCGATACAGAGAGAGAAAAAAAACACGAGAATTCTAAACATTTAATGTGTAGATGTATATACCGATCAGGCATAACATTATGAGCACCTTCCTAATATTGTGTTGGTCCTCCTTTTGCTGCCAAAACCCAAAACAGCCCTGACCTGTCAAGGCATGGACTCCACTAGACCCCTCAAGGTGTGCTGTGGTATCTGGCACCAAGATGTTAGCAGCAGATCCTTTAAGTCTTCCTTCTTTGCACTTTTGATAGACACTTTTTGATAGTTACTTTCAAGAGAATGTGCGAGAGCATATCACACCAATTCTGGCCTCTCTTCACTGGCTTGCTGTTCGTTTAATAATTTGCCTCTCCTTGTTAGGCAGGCCCAAACATTTTCTGTTTTTAAATCTAGTCTCAAAACTCATCTCTACTCTTTGGCAGTTAACACAGTATGAGAGCAAGTTTTTTGATTATGTTGGTCTTTTGTTTGTTTTTATGTTGTACTTCCCTTTGGTAAACACACGTTTATTAAAAGTGCTTTATAAATAAACTTTGACTTGACTTGAATTGATACTGACCACTGCAGAACGGAAACACCCCACAAGAGCTGCAGTTTTGGAGATGCTCTGACCCAGTCATCTAGCAATCATAACTTGGCCCTTGTCAAACTCGCTCAAATCCTTACGCTTGCCCATTTTTCCTTCTTTCAACACATTAACATGATCAAGAGATAAATAGTGTTATTCACTTCACCTGTCAGGGGTCATAATGTTATGCCTGATATCATGCAGGTCAAAGCATCCTCAAAGCACAATCTCTCGTCAGTGTATTCTGATTCATCAACACAGTTTCACTGATGATCCACCATTAACCAGAATCCCAGGATAGAGCGGCTGAGTGAATGTGGTCTGGACTGTGTGGATGAGGCTCATTGTGTCAGAGACGCTGTAGAAGGACAGAGTTCCTGCACTGTGATCCACAAACACTCCTATTCTACTGCTGATGGACTTCACAGGGAGAACAGTCTTTATGTTATTGTGTCTGAATGAGTATCTGAAGGGAGAGCACTCCAAACTCCAGGACTGATTATTACCTCCAAACCCACATTCATTACCCCGTCCCTTCCTGCTGATGCTCTTATATGACACTGATATACACACACCAAATATAGATCCACTCCACTCCAGCTCCCAGTAACAGCGTCCACACACACTCTCTCTACACAACACCTGAGGATTAAATCCATCAAATCTGTCTGGATGATCAGGATACGGCTGATCTTTTTTGGTGTAAGTAATCACCCTGTTGCTCTCGGACAGATGAAGCCATTTATTCACTGTGTTCAGATCCGGAGTGAGCTGATGGGAATCTGGTGGAGATAAAACACATCAGAATCAGGAATTATGAATCTGTTTGATCTTTTCATGTATATCATCAATGTCTCAGTATAGATATCCTGAAGAAAACTCTTCTTTCACTTTCTACAAGAAGAACATGAACACATTCAGTGAGTTTTTCTGCTTGTTTTCTTACTGACTTACATTGTAGGAAGTCGTTCCTGGTCCAGAGAACAATGTTGGTGAATGTGCCTGTGGAAATCAACAGACATGAACAGTGTGATTCTCATGATCCTGCATCCATTCCTAACACATTTCTAATATGATGTTCTCCATGATATGAGATGATGATGGACTCGTTTCTGAGAGCAGATGAATCTCCAGGACTTTACCTCTGTCTGAGATCTTCTTGAGCTCCTCTTTGCAGAAATCCTCCAGTTTGTCTCTCAGCTGATGGACAGATTCTCTCAGACCATCAAAAGAGACGAGAGAAATGAATGGACTGTCATTTTCATCTGTAGATTGAGGAGGTGCTGAGACAGACTGGACACTCTACAGAAAACAGAAATCAAAACTCATTGTAAAAAGCGCAAAATAAATAATTTTGACTTGATTTGACCTAGAGACACTGAAACTTAACAAGGAATCTTAAAGGGGTCATCGGATGCTAAGTTGACTTTTTCATGTTGTTTGAACAGTAATGTGTGTTGTCAGTGTATGTACAAATCTACCCTATAATGATAAAAATCCATGCAGTGGTTTTTAATTGATCTGCAAAAATAATATCCCCTTTTTCAAATCGAGTTATTCTCAGATGCCTGTCGTTGTGGCGTCACACCCACAGAGGACACTCCCACCATAGTTGATTGACATGAGCGTCTTACCTCAGATCCGCTGTAACAGTCCATCCTCTTTGTTTTGATGCCAGAGCAGGGATGTAAGTTAGACAAGAATATCCCCGATTGAGTGATTGAGGTGTTGTGTTGCTGGATGTAATAATGAACATAGTGGTCGTCATTTACTCCCGACAAAAAAGGTGTTGTTTTACACAACCACTGAGAATTTTTAACCAAAGTATATTATAGACTTTTCATTAAGACCCTAAAGAATCATATCAACTTGTGGAAAATGGGCATCCGATGACCCCTTTAAAACATATTCAGGTTTGGTTTAGTTTGAATATGTTGAAGCATTGCTAATATACAGCCTCACTTTCACTGAAATTCATCAATGTGTTACAGGCCTATGAAAAACATTTTTATCAAGTTTGAGGATCACCTGATTCAGCATTTATGAATGTTACTCAGAATCTGTACTATGGAGTTAAATTAGGGGGGGTGGGGGGAATGGCATTTAGGAGAGGGGATCTTGTAGCTATGAAAGATGCACAGAAGAAATTGAATTATAAATTAAGGGCAGATAGGAGGAAGGAGAGAGGGGGAATTTTAAATCCATTGTTCGACTATGAACACTAAAGAAAATATGGGACTCTATGAAGTTAATGACAAATAGGCTTCAAAAAGATTTATCAGTGTGATAGATGAAGGGGCAAAGGCAAATAAACGATTTCTACTGTAGGTTTAAAGTAAGAGACTTCTCACAGGAGCAGGAAACTTTATCTGTATTGGACTCCTTTAAAATAACTGTTAATGGTGGAGAGACAGTTTTTTTCCTTCAGACCTATTTCAATTTCAATCAGTAGAAGTACAGATGATGCTGTTATAGCCATGAAACATTTTAGAAAAAGGCTTTTCGAGGATCCTAGCTCATATGCACGTCTTTTATTTGTAGATTTTATATCAGTTTTTAATATGCTCCAGCTGCATCTTTCACAAGTCTGAATGATTTTAAAGTTCATCCTTTTATCATAAAATGGTATTATTCTTTTTTAACCAATCTCAGGCAGCAGGAACACTATCTGAATCTAGAACTTTGAGCACAGGAGCCCCTCAGGGCTGTTAGTTCACCAGTTTTGTTCACCTTGTATACGGATGAGTGCAAAAGGTGGTATTTCAATAATTACATCATTAATTTCTCAGATGATACTGCAATTTTAGGTTTATTGAAAAAGAACAGAGACTTGTTTGAATATTTTTCAGAGATTGGAAGGTTTGTCCATCGGTTCAAGGACAACCACCCATCTCTGAATGTCAGTAAGACAAAGGAGATGGTGTTTCACTCTAAAGGAGTTGGTGATCACAGACCATCATACAGGTTCTGTTATGAATCCTGTCTGGTCTGCCCGCCACCAGAGGTCACCTGTGCATTCCACTAACTTTTCACACTACACAGACTGTTGCATCACACCCCAGACTACATTTCCCATGACCCATTACGCTGATTGCTCTAACACCTGTATCCAATCAGGCGCTTTATATAAGCCTCAGACTTCCCCTTGGATCTCACAGAGTATTGTGGTTTATTGGATTGTTGTTTGCATCTTTATGGAGCCTCTTTGCCTAGTTATCCTGTGTTTAATCTTGTTCTGCTTTGTTTTCGCTGTTCTCTGACCCCCGCCTACCTCACGGACTACTCTTGTGTCTCGTTCCAACATACCTGTTTGCCACTGTTTCAACCCAGCCTGTTTTTGACCATGTTTTTGTCTTGCTCTTCTAATAAAAGCTCACACTTGGATCAGCCTGTTTCACGTCTCCCTCACCACATTACAGGTTCCATCATATAAATACCTTGGTGTCTTCTTTGACAATTCACTGACATGGACTATCGATGTAGACAATCTCTATAGTAGGCTACAACAAAGGTTACATTTTTTACGTTGCCTGAGATTTCATGGTGTTGATCAAAAATTTATGATAATCTTCTATTCTATTCTAACTAAACTGTACTGGATGATTCACACTGCTTGGAAAATTATTAGTGTTAAAGAACGGGCATCATTGCAGACTGATTATGAACAGGCTACTTTAAGACAAGCTAATAAGATTGTCTGTGATCCATTCCATGTTTTGTATACAGAGTATGAGTTGTTGCCCTCTGGGAGGAGGTTTAGTGTTCCTTGTTGCAGACTGAAAAACACATTAATTCCTGTATCTATAAAGCTGTTAAATAGTGGCAGGATGGAGCTATAATTTGCAGTAATTGGGCTTTTCTCACTATTGTCACGGATGTGTGTACAAAGGAAGCGCACGAAGACAAGAACAACATGACAGGTCTTTTAATAAATCCAAACAGGTAAATCCAAGAAGGGCAGGTGAACACACATCAAAGCAACCTTGAGATTGGACACAAACACAGAACTGAATACAACTTAAAGTGTGGCTAATGATACACAAACAGGTGTAGCGAGGTAACTAATTAAGACACAACGAGGGCAGGAAGGACCAAATATGGGCATATATGTGCGACCATATTTGTGCGCCGTAGACAAAACAAAAACAAAGGAGTGGACATGGGAAGGTAACAGAAAGTCAGTGTAGGAGGAGGCTTAGGTGGAGGATGGACTCCCGGGAGGAGGACAACAAACAAAGTCCATGGTGGTGATGATGCAGGAAGGAGCCAAGGAGGAGACAGAAGTGTCCAGAGTGGATCAGACGGAGGGAGGAGCCAAGGAGGAGACAGAAGTGTCCAGGGCGGATCAGATGGAGATAGAAGCCAAAGAGGAGACAGAAGGGACCCGGAGCAGGAGGAGCCAGGTGAGAGCCAGACCGCAGCCACGATGGTGGCCCACAGCGGAGCCGACGGAGGGAGGAGCCATGGTGGAGGAAGGGCTGACGACTCCAGGGTGCCGACTGACGGCGGTGGAGCAGGTGAAGGTGGAGCCCGAGGCGGAGACGGAGAGCCGATGATCCTGCGCGACACCAAGGATCCGGAGGGCCAAGGCGGAGCCCAAGGCTCTGGCAACCAAGGCAGAGGCAGAGCCAGAGCGACAGAGGGCTGACGTGGAGCTGGCGGGAGGGAGGAGCCAATGGAGCCGATGGGACGGAGCGACGAGGCACAGCCAGAGGAGTGGAGTCCTGAGGCGATGACCGACTAAGGCGGAGCCGGAGGGACAAGGGAGCGCGGTGGAGCTGGTGGGCCGACAGGCGACGGTGGAGACGAGGGAGCTGCAAGCTGGGGTGAAGCCGCTGGGTCGGAGGGCCGAGGCAGAGATAAGGGATCCTCCAGCCATGACACCGATGGAGACTGGCAGACCTGCAAAGTCTTTCTCCAAAGAAATCAGTCAAGTCTTGTTCAAGATCTAATAGTCCCAGATCCAGTCTCAGCTCACCCTCAGCAGCGGTGCTGTGGGTGGGGCTCTCCCTAGCCCTCTTACACTCCACTGTAACTCCCACTGTCGCTTGCGATGTAGCCGGCTCTCGCACCTGATCGGACAGGATGGGCTCTGGCTCCTGGGCAATCCGCAGCTCTGACACTCCACTTGCCGAGTGCTCGTCGGTCACGCTGGACTCTGGCTCTCCGTCCACGGTGGGCTCTGGCTCATGCTCCGTGAATCGGGGTGATGGTTGGCCGGGCTCTGGGTCAAAAGTGGGGCTGGTGTTGCCATCCACGAAGTCCACAGTCAACGAAGAGTTGCAGGACACCAGCACCCACTCAACATAGGCGGTGAGGCTCTCTCGAGGACCATCCCCGGGCAGCTGCGCTCGTGTGGTGGAGTTAAGTCCAGTTCGATAAAAAGAGCAAAGGCTGCTGTCCGGGTAGTGTGTCATGGGGGCAGGGAACACAAAGTCTTTGGTGTGGTCCTTGAGAGAGCAATTCCCCTGCTTCAGGAGGAGGAGGTGAAAGGCAGGATGATCCATGACAGGGGGATAAACAGAAAATAAAACACTGTATGAAAACAAAAAGAAAACGTGGGGTAAAAGCCGCTTAACTTTTTGTTGGTCCGATCTTCTGTCATGGATGTGTGTACTAAGGAAGCACACGAAGACGAGAATAACACGACAGGTCTTTTAATAAATCCAAACAGGTAAATCCAAGAAGGGCAGGTGAACACACATCAAAGCAACCTTGAGATCGGACACAAACACAGAACTGAATACAACTTATAAAGTGTGGCTAATGATACACAAACAGGTGAAGCGAGTTAACTAATTGGGACACAACGAGTGCAGGAAGAACCACATATGGGCACAGCAGGGAGAATATAAACATAAACAGTCCAATGGGGGTGTGACAATGGGCAAAACCAACACAAACAGTCCAAGGGGTGTTACACCTATACATTATTAGGTTTGTTTATTTATTTATCTATTTATTGCTGTGTTATTTCTTGTTGATATTGTTTGTTTTTTATTGTCTGTGTTTGATAATTGTGTTAACTGTAAGCTGACTGGAGCCTGTTGTGATTGGCCAAGTCCGCAGTTGTTTTTGATGTCGCGGGTTGAAGCGACCCCAGTAACATTGTATTTAGCACCTAGAAGGTGAATTTACCAGGGGAACCCCCTTGAAATGCGATTGGGCTAGTTTTGAGTAGCAGTTGGGTGGGTTTTGTTGTGACAACCTGCCAACCCTAGCATGTACCTTTAGATAAAACTATAATATAGTGCTCCAATCTGTTCCATTGACATTTTGTTTAACACTTATGCAAGCGAATCCTGCCCACAGCTAAAGTTGAAAAAATACAGTTTGTAAATCAAAATATGTCCACTAACTTGCTTCTCTCTCTCTATCGGGTCTAATATTCCCCGCATTAACCCTATAACTGTTGGTGCAGCAAAATAAACAGGAATTTCACAATGAATATAAGATCTGTGCTCTACACTGCATTCTGTACTATTAAACAAATTAAGAAAACGTCAATCTACACTAATCAACACATTTCTAGGAAATTTAAGCTAATTATCAGAACTATTTCAGTAATATACATTGCAGGATAGCTACGTTACATACTGCAAAAGAGATTTTTTTCAAAAACCCATATTACCTGCTCTTTAAAATCTATTTTTTGCATAACTATGACAGGAAACACTTTCATCTAACAATGCCTTGGAAAAAACTGTTGATCTTAAAAGAAATTATAATAATAAAGCATATACATATAATAATAAAGCATATACATATGCATATCCTGTTCTGTATCCTAAACTCCTGAAATATCGGTGTCTTATATTTTTGAGCAGTCAATGCAATTTATGAATGAAATCAATTAAATCTGTATGTATCGGTATGTGTGTGAAAAACAAAAAACAAAAAACAGATGTAACCCCTTTTGTAATCTTTTTCATTTTCATTGGTAACTTTAACTGATTACAATTGCATTTATTTTGAACTTAAATTATTTAATTCGGTTACATGTAACTAGTTACTCCCCAACATTAACCATGATGTAATAAATCAGAAGGAAAAATTAGGTACATACTAAAATGAAAAGTTTTGAACTGTTGGTGGCGCTAGATCTGTGTTACCTGCAGGAACTGGATGTGATCCTGTGTGTGTGAAAGCTGCTCCAGCTCAGCGTCTCTCCTCCTCAGATCATTGATCTCCTGCTCCAGTCGCTCCAGTCGTCCTTCAGCTCCACTCACCGCTCGCTTTTCCTGATCTCTGATCAGCCGTATCAGCTCAGAGCGGCTTCTCTCAATGGAGCGGATGATCTCAGTAAAGATCCTCTCACTGTCCTCCACTGCTGTCTGTGCAGAGCGCTGTTAGACACACAGTGATTCAGGCTTCAGTGGGACTGAAAGAGACAAGAGAGTCTGAACTGAGACTGAGACAAACTTCTCTGCTTCTCCAGACTCACCTTATGAGACTCCACAGCCTCTCTCAGCCGCTGAAGATCTTTCTCTCTCTGCTGGATTCTCTGCTGGAACGTCTTCTGCGTCTCCTTCAGCTGCTTCTGCAGGACAAACAGATCATAGTGAATGTCACAGAAAACTACTGACGCTAAATCAACATGTGAACAGATGAATCCAGTAAAAGTGGAGCTGATAACTAACAGCTGTAGGCTCAAACTCCAGAAGGAATGAATGATCATTTACCACCATCGTACACGAATTAACATTTAGGATTAAGGCCTGTTTCACACTGTAAGCATAAGTGTTATAAAGTGAAACTGACACAGACTTAGAGCTTCACAATGACAGTGTCTCTGCTGTGTAGAGGAGCTTGTATTTTAACTGATGAAAGTATATATTTTGTCAAAGTAAAAGTGAATAGTTCACTCCACTATTTTGTGTTGTTTAATCAAAGCCTATTTTATGAAAGACTGTGTTTTGTGAAAGGTTTTCAGTGCATTTTCAGCAAACAGTGAAACTCTTCTTGCAGCTGCTGTTCATTTCTGCTGTGGTGTGCAGCGTGTAATGCTGTAAGCTGCTAGTATGGTGCCGATATAAACACATATGAAACGAGTGTCAGTAATATTTCATCAGTGTGTAGTTTTAAATACCTGTTTCTCTGTCCGCTGTGCTGCAGCTGATACAGTGTCGTGGTTTTTATGTTCATATGTCGTACACAGCACACATATACATTTCTGATCAGTGCGACAGAAAACCTCAAGGATCTTCTCGTGTTTCTGGCAGATCATCTCCTGCAGTCGTCCAGTGGCATCAGTCACTTTGTGTCTCTTTCCTTTAAAAAAACTCTCATGTTGTTCAAGGTGATTCTGACAGTAAGAGTTCAGACACATCAGACAGGACTTGACAGCTTTGTATTTTCTTCCAGTACAGACGTCACACTGCACATCTCCAGCTCCAGCATAACAGTCAGCAGGAAGTTTGGTCTTCTTCAGTTTCTCCACCACTTCAGTCAGCATGGTGTTTGTAGATAAAGCAGGTCTTGGACTGAAGGTCTGTCTGCACTGAGGGCAGCTGTAGACTCTCATCTGATCCTCCTGATCCCAGCAGTCTGTAATACAGATCTTACAGTAACTGTGTCCACACTGGATGGTCACTGGATCCTTCAGGAGATCCAGACACACTGCACACATGAACTCATCCTGAAAAATTGTGGCTCCTGCCATTTTACTGCTTGAATACAGAGACACAAACACACAACAGCTCAGCCACACTTCAGTTTCTATTTCTCTGAACTGTGACTCCTGTTTTTCCTGGTTCTGTGTTTAAGTGACGTGTTTAAAACAGGCATGTCTGCAAGTCTGTAAAGCAGGTTTTTTATTCCTGCTCCTCTAGAGGGTGTATAGAGATACATGCACACACACATAGACAGAGAGACAGATATAGATATACAGTTGCAATTGAAATTTGTTAACCCCCCCAGAGACTGCAGTACTTTACAAATACAAGCTTTTCTGAAGATCCAGAACTTTATAAAAATTGCATCTACAACAGTTTACTGGCATATTAAAAGTGATAATGTCAATATTTAATGTAGTGTTTTTGAGATTTTTTAATAACACAGCTATGTCATAATTATTCAACCCCTATTCAACATTGCTGTTTTAAGTCACTTATTTTTATTGTAGGGAACAAAATTGTCTTAAAACACAAGCCTTTAGAAACTATAAAAAAAAAAAAAAAAACAGAATTAGCTTGGGCTGTTACACATACATACATTAACAGCCTTATTCCCTAGTTAAAAGTGTGTTGTACCAGAAGACCTTTGTAGGTGTTAAACAAAAAATGTGCAGAAATGTCTGGTGCAAAAAAGGCAAAACTTATTGGCAGAAGAACACCATCTCCATCATCAAACTTGGAGGTGAGCCAGTCCTGTTATGGGGTGTTTTACTGTAGCAGGAAGTGGAATTCATGACTGTATAAAGAATATCATGGATTCTTTGAAGTGTCAGGCCATTTTGACAAGAATTGTAATGCCTTTGGTGCAATGACTGAAACTAATGATTAATAGACTTTCCTGCAGGACAATCTTCCCGAAGTATACATCCAAATCTACTTAAGCTTGGTTCAGGGATCAGTCATAGAATGTTTTTGAGTGGCCTGTTCAGTCTCCAGAGTTAATTCTCATTGAAAATATTTGGTTGGATTTGAAGAAAGCCGTGGCAATGTAAAAACCAAAGATTATCAGTGATCAGAGAGCTTTTTCAGGTGAGGAATGGGCCAAGATTGCAGTAGAGAGGTGACAGAAGCTTCTAAGCAGTTCCAAGTGGCGTTTTTTTGGTGGTTTTACAGAATAAAAGATTTTGCACCAGATTTTAGGGATTGAATCATTTTGAACATGAACGTTTAGAGCCAATTAGATTTTTTTTTTAATTATTCATCAATTTACGTCCTCAAATGTTCATTAATAAACTTTCTCTAATGTGTACTGATGCCTTTGAATTGTTTTCACGAAATTTTGTTCTCTGCAGTAAAATGTCATGCAGGTTAAAGGGGTTGAATAATTTCAGTTGCAACTGTAGATATAGATATGAAGCAGACATTATTTAGTGGTTTCCACTTCTTCCCTATTGTCACACGCACTCAGTGACTCTGAGAGGAATAACGTGAGGAATATCTGGAGCAGGAATAAAGCAGCACTGAGGAATATTCGCGTTTGATTTGATCCGTCATGAGTTTATAAAACATCTTCCGAACAGCAGGAATCATGGAGAGACTCTCAGCGCTGCTGCTGCTGCTCATCACAGTCTCAGGTGAGTCTCAGCTTTTACTCTTTCTCTCCTCAGAACTCCTTCATCAGCAGCGACGCTTTGTTTGTTGGATTTGGGTTTATTGATGTTTTGGGAAATATCAGTACAGTAGATCAGAAATAATAACTGAGTCTCTGATAATGTGAATTTTGCTGCTCATATGCAAATGAGTCTTGTGTAATTAACAGAGTTGTTCATTAAGGCTTTAATGACTTCAGTTAAACTGTAGTTAATCTGATCCCATTGTTGAATCTTCTAATTAATTTTCATTCAGAAGGGAAGAAATTTATATTGATTCGATATATTCATCATTTATTGTTAATTTTGTGCTTATATTAGTGCTTCAGCTAACAGTGATTTGATAAATAATCTGTTGATTATTTTTCGGGTTGATCAGATTTAAAAGCATTTTATTAAATGTATGTTGTCTTGTAGTCCTTCAAAATATTGAGACTATATGGGTTGTTGACGTTACATGGCATTTTCACCGTCCCATAAAAAATAATATAATTAATACTGTTGTTATTTAAAATGCAGTAAATGGTTAAACATTTCTTTGTCCTATATGGACATATTATAAAAGTTGTGCATGTTTTTTTTTTGTTGTTGTTGTTTTGTTTTACATTTTTAAGCCATATCTCAAAATTGTCCTATGGTGTGACTGTCTAAAGCATGGTTCAGTAAATTACACCTTTAATAAAAGAAAAAGAAAAGCCTAATTATGTTAATAAATACATCAAGCATAATTGTAGAAGTGTCTGTTTTAGTAAATGGTAATCATTTTTTTCATCCATGTATTTCTGAAAGTGTAGAAACTTGATACATTTTGTCTCTGAAGAACATGTCCTCTGGTGTGACACCATATCCCGATTTTAAATCGGCCAATTCCAGAAAAATTAGTTAATTAGTTGGAGGACCCCTTTCATGATCATGTTTTTGAAGCCCCCTGTTAAGCCCATGATATGTGCACTTGGTAGATTTTTGTCTCAGAATTGTTCAGATACTGCACTTTTTTGGAACCACTACAAAAGTGTTATGTTTTGTCCTTTGGTGCGACACCCCTAAATTATATTTTTTAATTAAAAACTTCATGTTAAACTACATAATCATGGAAAATTCTGCAAATGTGTCTTGCTTACACAGAATACACAGAGTTCAGGGAGAGAAAGACAAGACGAGCGTTTGACTTTAAAAAGTATTTAAATAGTATTATTTTAATGAAAATAACCGATTGTTTCGCTAGATAAGACCCTTCTTCCTCGACTGGGATCGTTTACAACCGCATCTGTGATCGTTTGAAGCTGCATTTAAACTGCATTTTGGAAGTTCAAACTCGGGGCACCATATCAGTCATTCATATCAGAAAAATGCAGAAATGTTTGAAAGAGCACAACAGGACACAAATCAGATCTAAACAGTTGACCAATGAACACAAGTTACAGTGAAGCAGAACAACAGCCTTAAAAACTGCAGTAATGCTGCATCTTAATTACTACACTTGTACGGCAGGACTGAAAACTGTCCAGATTTACAGTCCCTTCATGATCACACTGATGGATCTGTTTACTAAATGGAGTGGGGCTTTAGTCTTCACACTCTTGCTCAGTTTCAACAGCTTGAAATTTAATTTAAAGGTTTTAATCACTGATACATAATAGAATGAATTATTAACAACCAAAAAACAATAAAAAGAGCAGAATGTAACACTGTAAAGGGCCAGAGCTCCATAAGGTAAATAATGAAATTGATTTATTGACTGTGTGATCATTCAAATGTCTAGGTAATTTTGATAGTAATAATAGAAATGATTGATGTGACACTACATTAAAAACTAAATGACTGATTTCCATCCACACAAACAGAGGTTGAGAAAAGCACAGAAACACATGTTCACTCAGCAGGACTCACACACACACTGATCTTACTGTCTATATGAGGATTTATTACACACATTTATTCTGACATGTTATTTCACTGACAGAAGTTCAGCTGCAGTATTAATGTCATGAAGAGAAAAGAAGAGACTCTATAACATCTCACTGTTACTGATTCATCATCAGCTCAAAGCATTATGGGGAGAATCTCTCATCAGGTTTTAATTTTTTTTTTTTTTTTTTTTTTTTTTTTTTTTTTAGCAGACGCTTTTATCCAAAGCGACTTACAGGTAATTTATCAACACAGTTTCACTGATGCTCTATAAATATCAAACCCAGGATAGAGCGGCTGAGTGAATGTGGTCTGGACTGTGTGGATGAGGCTCATTGTGTCAGAGACGCTGTAGAAGGACAGAGTTCCTGCACTGTGATCCACAAACACTCCTATTCTACTGCTGATGGGCTTCAGAGGGAGATCAGTCACTATGTTATTGTGCATGAATGAGTAACTGGAGGGAGAACACAACAAACTCCAGGACTGATTATTACATCCAAACCCACACTCATTACCCGATCCCTTCCTTCTGATGCTCTTATATGACACTGATATTCGCACACCATAATCTCCACTCCACTGCAGCTCCCAGTAACAGCGTCCACACACACTCTCTCTACACAACACCTGAGCAAACACATCAAATCTGTCTGGATGATCAGGATACGGCTGGACTGTGCCAGTCTCAGTAATCACTCTGTTCCTCTCAGACAGACGGAGGCGTCTATTCACTGTGTTCAGATCCAGAGTGAGCTGATGGGAATCTGATGGAGATAAAACACATCAGAATCAGGAATTATGAACCTGAGCTTTTCTTGTTTTCTTACTGACTTACATCGTAGGAAGTCGTTCCTGGTCCAGAAAACAACGTTGGTGAATGTGACTGTGGAAATCAACAGACATGAACAGTGTGATTCTCATGATCCTGCATCCATTCCTAACACATTTCTAATATGATGTTCTCCATGATATGAGATGATGATGGACTCATTTCTGAGAGCAGATGAATCTCCAGGACTTTACCTCTGTCTGAGATCTTCTTGAGCTCCTTTTTGCAGAAATCCTCCAGTTTTTCTCTCAGCTGACGGACAGATTCTCTCAGGCCATCAAAATATACAAAAGAAATGAAGGGATCATCATTTCTGTTTGTAGATTCAGGAGGTGCTGAGAGAGACTGGAAACTCTACAGAAAACAGAAATCAAAACTCATCAGCTCCACACTTCACCCAATAACCTGCACCAACATCAGATTTGACTTGACTGATCTTTAGGCAAAAAATTGCACTTCCATAATATACTTAAAATGCTCTATTTTCACACAGTAATTTTGTACTTAATATAGTAAAAATTATTCTTTAGTACTTCTTAAACAGGTCACCAGAGGCAAAATTCAGTTTTTCATGTTGTTTGAACATAAATATGTGTTGGCAGTGTATGTACATGATCACCCTATAATGATAAAAATCCATGCAGTGGTTTTTTTAAGTCCTCAAAAATAATAACCCCTTTTCTCAAATCAAGCCATTAGTAGATTCATGGCTGTGTCACATCACACAGACCAAGGCCGCTTCCATGATTATTGATTGACACAGCCATCCTTACCTTAGTCCCACCTTGAGTGAGCTGAAAACTGTCCACCATTGTTCTGATGCCATAGCAGGGAAATAGACAAGAATGTATCCTAAGCGACTGAGGTGATTTGTTGTTGGATGTAATAACACAGTAGTCATTATTTTCTTCTGACATCTAATACAGATAATCTTAAAGGGGTCATCGAATTCCCATTTTCCACAAGACACCTTTTTTTCCTTGCTGAAATCAGCTCTACAAAACTCAACCTATTCTGGTCAACGTTGTTTTAAATGTTAATGAGCTCTGCTCACCCCGCAAAATGATGTTTACTTTAGCCGAAAGCCACAAAACGTTATTAGGAAAGGCGATTGCAAAGATTCATAAAAATACAACAACCTTATACTCACTTCTGCTGTAAGTGAAGCTGGATCACAAATGATTCGTGTGAACATAGACGGATATATGTAGATCGGGAGGCGCATTCCCTTCACAAACAAATGTAATCCACTGCATCTTCAGCAGCTCAGATGTCAGGAGGAAATGACGACACTATGTTCATTATTACATCCAGCAACACAAAACCTCAATTGCTTAGAAGCCATTCTTGTTTACGTCTCTGTTCCGGCATTGAAACAATGGCGATCGGAGTGTTACAGTTCATTCAGGGAGGGTCTATGGTAAGACGGCTGTGTCAATCAATCGTGGGCACGGCCTCTGTCTGTGTGACGTCACACAGACGAGATGCTGAGAATAGCTTGATTTAAAATAGAGGAACTTATTTTTACAGATTAAACAAAACCACTGGGTCAGAATTTGTACAACACTGTGTTCAAACAACATGTAAAAGTGAACTTTGCATCCAATGACCCCTTTCAGAACAACAAGTGTTTTGGGACACCATGAATATGAACTAAAATGTGCTTTTAACATACTATGTCTGTATTCAAAAAAATGTATTTAGTTACCACTTGTAGTACACTTGAACCCATCATGGGGGTTCAAGTGGACTACAGTTATCAGGTTTTGAGGATCACCTGATCCAATTTTGATGAACATTACTCAGAATCGGTACTATTGAATCTACTGATTTTACCATGACATAATAAATCAGAAGGGAAAATGAGGTCAAAAGTTTTGAACTGTTGGTGGTGCTAGTGGTGTTTAACAGCTAAATGTATCTTCCAGAAGAAAGAGCTCAGAGAAATAATTCCTAAGAGATTTCCAGAGCCATTTGTAAGTGGCGTCTCTTTCAGAAGAAGATGATCAGATGAAAGTCTGAGTGATGATTATATGTTTCTCTGTGAGTCTCCTGTCACAGCAGGATGTGTCTCAAGTCCACTATGATGGTGTTCTTCTAGATCTGTGTTACCTGCAGGAACTGGATGTGATCCTGTGTGTGTGAAAGCTGCTCCAGCTCAGCGTCTCTCCTCCTCAGATCATTGATCTCCTGCTCCAGTCGCTCCAGTCGTCCTTTAGCTCGACTCACCGCTCGCTTTTCCTGATCTCTGATCATCTGTATCAGTTCAGAGCGGCTTCTCTTAATGGAGTAGATGATCTCAGCAAAGATCCTCTCACTGTCCTCCACTGCTGTCTGTGCAGAGCGCTGTTAGGACACACAGTGATTCAGGCTTCAGTGGGACTGAAAGAGACAAGAGAGTCTGAACTGAGACTGAGACAAACTTCTCTTCTTCTCCAGACTCACCTTATGAGACTCCACAGCCTCTCTCAGCTTCTGAAGATCTTTCTCTCTCTGCTGGATTCTCTGCTGGAACGTCTTCTGCGTCTTCTTCAGCTGCTTCTGCAGGACAAACAGATGATAGTGAATGTCACAGAAAACTACTGACACTAAATCATCATGTGAACAGATGAATCCAGTAAACAAAGTAATGTCAATAAATAATGATCGGTTACAAATCACTGTACATTAAATATCATGAAGATTAAAACCTGTTTCACACTAAAAGCGTTAAGTATTATAAAAGTGAAACAGACTCAGATGTAGAGCTTCACACTGACTGAGGAGCTTGTATTTTGACTGATGAAAGTATATATTTTGTCAAAGAATGGGCGAATAGTTCACTTTATTTTATGTTTTTGAATCAAAGCCTATTTCATGAAAGATTGTGTTGATAAAGGTTTCCGGTGCATTTTTAGCAAACAGTGCAACTCTTCTTGCAGCTGCTGTTCATTTTCAGTTGTGGTGTACAGTGTAAATGTTGTAAGCTGTTAATATGGTGCCAGTATAAACACATATGAAACAAATGTCAGCAATAAGTATTTAGTTTTAAATACCTGTTTCTCTGTCCTCTGTGCTGCAGCTGATACAGTGTCATGGTTTTTATGTTCATCCATACACAGCACACATATACGTTCCTGATCAGTGCGACAGAAAACCTCAAGGATCTTCTCATGTTTCTGGCAGATCATCTCCTGCAGTCGTCCAGTGGCATCAATCACTTTGTGTCTCTTTCCTTTAAACAAACTCTCATGTTGTTCAAGGTGATTCTGACAGTAAGAGTTCAGACACACCAGACAGGACTTGACGGCTTTGTATTTTGTTCCAGTACAGATGTTACACTGCACATCTCCAGCTCCAGCGTAACAGTCAGCAGGAAGTTTGGTCTTCTTCAGTTTCTCCACCACTTCAGCCAGCATGGTGTTTCTAGCTAGAGCAGGTCTTGGACTGAAGGTCTGTCTGCACTGAGGGCAGCTGTAGACTCTCATCTGATCCCAGCAGGCCGTAATACAGATCTTACAGTAACTGTGTCCACACTGGATGGTCACTGGATCCTTCAGGAGATCCAGACACACTACACACTTGAACTCTTCCTGAAAAACTCTGGCTCCTGCCATTTTACTGCTTAAATACAGAGACACAAACACACAACAGCTCAACTACACCACAGTTTCTCTTTGCCTGAAAATATGTGTTTCCTGTTTCCTGGTTCTGTGTTTGAGGTACGCAGTGTTGGGGAGTAACTATTTACATGTATCGGAAATACGTAATTTAATAACAAAATAAATGTAATTGTAATTAGTTACAGTAACTGAGAAAAAAAGTGTAACTAAATTACAGTTAGGCTATTTATGAAAATGTTAACGATTATATAGGGATTATATCAGATTATTTTCACATACACAGCCACATACAGATTTAACCTTTTGGGGTCAAAGACCACACTGGTGCTGTCTGTCAAGTTTTTTTCTTGATGAGCAAGAGAAGAACTAAAAATACTAATTTTTGATGCTTTGGGCTTTAGTATCCATCATCCTTAATGCTCAAAAAGATAAAAAGTTAAAGATGATGAAGTGCCTTGAAAAAAATTTGACCACACTGAATGTTTTCATATACATTTAGTTCATATACAAATACATGAATTGGGTTCTGGAGCAACCCAAAACGTTGTCAGGATTATGGACCTGTTTTGGTGTGTTTTCCCTCACCAAGTGCTCTGTGACCTAGTTTCCCCTCATTACTCCATGTATTTAAGTTCTATGGTTTGGATTACCCCTTGTGTTGGATATATTAAAGACTGTTTATGCTATTCTACATCTCCACTGGTCTCGCCGATAAAGTATGTGACGCATGTCTCATGAGATTACATTTAATTTGAAGAAGATACCATCAAAAATGAGATTCCTGCAACCATTTTTCTGAGACTGTGTAGTCCTACTCTACCTCCTCCTGTTTGAAGAAAAATAGCCACCAAATGTGTTGAAGGGTTATACATAACACTGCATAGTTTTTAGACATCATGAAAGTGATTTATTTGAGCACTAGAAAAATGCAATAAGAATATTTTTTTGAATAATAAGAGAAAACTACAACAACAACAACAACAAAAGAATTAGCTTTGTATGTCAAGTACATACGCTGATTGCCAAACATACAGCATTCACACTGATTGCTGGTCATAGTCAGTAATCACACGCTGATGTGTGGTCATACAGATGATAATCATACAGATAGGCCTACAGCCACATTCCCCACAACACACACACATACGAAAAATGTTGAATAGGAAAAAAAAATCAATACCCCGAACCCCCCACCCACCCCCCGTGCATCTTGAACCGTCACAAGAGAGTGCCAGAATTAAAATGAACAAGATTCCATGTATCTTTGACTTAATTTTTAATGGATGGTCTCATTCTGTTTGTGACACTGTATGCTTCAAATTCATGTTGCTTTTTACTACAAGATGCAGTTTTTTGAGCATAAGTTCCCTGTTAAAAAAACAGCATATGCTGGTTAGGTAGGTTTTGATGCTGGGATGCTGGTTTTAGCTGGTTTATGCTGGTCCTTAGCTGGTCATGTGCTGGTCCTTTGCTGGTTTGTACTGGTCATGTGCTGGTTTATGCTGGTCCTTTGCTGGTTTGTGCTGGTCCTTGGCTGGTCCTTTGCTGGTTTATGCTGGTCCTTAGCTGGTCATGTGCTGGTTTATGCTGGTCCTTTGCTGGTCATGTGCTGGTTTGTGCTGGTCCTTAGCTGGTCATGTGCTGGTCCTTTGCTGGTCCTTAGCTGGTCATGTGCTGGTTTATGCTGGTCCTTGGCTGGTCCTTTGCTGGTTTATGCTGGTCCTTAGCTGGTCATGTGCTGGTTTATGCTGGTCCTTTGCTGGTCATGTGCTGGTTTATGCTGGTCCTTTGCTGGTTTGTGCTGGTCCTTGGCTGGTCCTTTGCTGGTTTATGCTGGTCCTTAGCTGGTCATGTGCTGGTTTATGCTGGTCCTTTGCTGGTCATGTGCTGGTTTGTGCTGGTCCTTAGCTGGTCATGTGCTGGTCCTTTGCTGGTCCTTTGCTGGTCCTTAGCTGGTCATGTGCTGGTTTATGCTGGTCCTTGGCTGGTCCTTTGCTGGTTTATGCTGGTCCTTAGCTGGTCATGTGCTGGTTTATGCTGGTCCTTTGCTGGTCATGTGCTGGTTTATGCTGGTCCTTTGCTGGTCATGTGCTGGTTTGTGCTGGTCCTTAGCTGGTCATGTGCTGGTCCTTTGCTGGTCCTTTGCTGGTCCTTAGCTGGTCATGTGCTGGTTTATGCTGGTCCTTTGCTGGTTTGTGCTGGCCCTTAGCTGGTCATGTCCTGGTCTTTAGCTGGTTTATGCTGGTCCTTAGCTGGTCATGTGCTGGTCCTGTGCTGGTTTATGCTGGTCCTTAGCTGGTCATGTGCTGGTTTATGCTGGTCCTTAACTGGTCATGTGCTGGTCCATCAAAACCTACCTCACCAGCATATGCTGTTTTTTTCAGCAGGGTTATTCCAAAACTGATACAAACAGTAACTCTCCCCGAAGAAATGAGACGTAAACAAAGGAATAAGATCCATATTACAACATTATTGTTTGTAAGGAGCCATGCCAATGTATAGAAATTATAGAAAATAATTTCTAATTATTTATTATAATTTCTAATTTCTCCATGCATTGGAGAAAAACATTTATTTCATAACGTAAGTTTCCCCTCACTTTTAATTGTTTTACGTCAATGAAAGGTTAGCATTTTGTGATTTTTTTAAATTTAAGATTAAAAAGATAAACAAAGCAGATTTATTTTCATAGCAATCTTTGCTCATATTTACCAAGGGTGCCAATATTAGTGGAGGGCACTGTATATCGATGTTTCCATGCTATATATTTGCTATATTTTGGTGTAGTGTTTTTTCTACTGTACAGACTATATTTTCTATGGCCCAAAACCAACTCTACACCTAAATTTTATTTACATGTTTTTTTCACTGACAGAAGTTCACCTGCAGTATTAATGTCATGAACAGACTCATGAAAAGACTCTCTAACATCTCACTGTTACTGTTATCATCTGTAAATATCCGTCTGCTCCAAGAAAAAACCCAGGATAGAGCGGCTGAGTGAATGTGGTCTGGACTGTGTGGATGAGGCTCATTGTGTCAGAGACGCTGTAGAAGGACAGAGTTCCTGCACTGTGATCCACAAACACTCCTATTCTACTGCTGATGGGCTTCACAGGGAGATCGGTCTGTATCTCATTGTGCCAGAATGAGTAACTGTAGGGAGTGCAATACAAACTCCAGGACTGATTATTATAACCAAACATACACTCTTTACCTCCTTTCCTGCTGATGCTCTTATATGACACTGATATACACACATAACCACTCCACTCCAGCTCCCAGTAACAGCGTCCCCACACACTCTCTCTACACAACACCTGCTGACACCACTGATCAAATCTGTCTGGATGATCAGGATACGACTGGACTGTGTCAGCGACTGTAATCACTCTGTTGTTCTCAGACAGACGGAGGCATTGATTAACTGTGTTCAGATCCGGAGTGAGCTGATGGGAATCTGATGGAGATAAAACACATCAGAATCAGGAATTATGAATCTGTTTGATGTTTTCATGTAGCTGAACTCTTCATGTTCAGTGTATCATCAGTGTCTCAGGTCAGATGAGCAGATATCCTGTGCAAATCATCATTTACATCATCAATTATTAAACTCTTCTTTCACCTTCTACAGGAAGAAAATGAACACACTCAGTGAGTTTTTCTTAGTGAGGTTTTCTTACTGACTTACATTGTAGGAAGTCGTTCCTGGTCCTGGGAACAATGTTGGTGAATGTGACTGTGGAAATCAACAGACATGAACAGTGTGATTCTCATGATCCTGCATCCATTCCTAACACATTTCTAATATGATGTTCTCCATGATATGAGATGATGATGGACTCGTTTCTGAGAGCAGATGAATCTCCAGGACTTTACCTCTGTCTGAGATCTTCTTGAGCTCCTCTTTGCAGAAATCCTCCACTTTGTCTCTCAGCTGATGGACAGATTCTCTCAGACCATCAGAAGAGAAGAGAGAAATGGAGGGATCGTCATTAATGTCTGTAAATTCAGGAGGTGCTGAGAGAGACTGGAAACTCTACAGGAAACAGAAATCAAGTCTCATCAGCTCCACACTTCACCCAATAACCTGCACCAACATCAGATTTGACTTGACAGATCTTTAGTAACTCGCCTCAATCCAGCACTTTCACAGCATCAGATTCATTCTTCTCATATTCATTACATTACATTAGAGCTACATATTCTAGTATTTGATACTTACACTCTATGTGAACTTTCTTGGAAATAGTTTGGATGATAAAACATCTGCTAAGAACATAAATGTCCATCTAACAGCTCAAGTACATCAATGGAGTCTCACTACAATTAGATCAAGTCCACTCAAGTCCACTATGATGGTGTTCTTCTAGATCTGTGTTACCTGCAGGAACTGGATGTGATCTTGTGTGTGTGAAAGCTGCTCCAGCTCAGCGTCTCTCCTTCTCAGATCATTGATCTCCTGCTCCAGTCGCTCCAGTCGTCCTTCATTTCGACTCACCGCTCGCTTTTCCTGATCTCTGATCAGCCGTATCAGCTCAGAGCGGCTTCTCTCAATGGAGCGGATGAGCTCAGTAAAGATCCTCTCACTGTCCTCCACTGCTGTCTGTGCAGAGCGCTGTTAGGACACACAGTGATTCAGGCTTCAGTGGGACTGAAAGAGACAAGAGAGTCTGAACTGAGACTGAGACAAACTTCTCTTCTTCTCCAGACTCACCTTATGAGACTCCACAGCCTCTTTCAGCTCCTGAAGATCTTTCTCTCTTTGCTGGATTCTCTGCTGGAACATCTTCTGTGTCTCCTTCAGCTGCTTCTGCAGGACAAACAGATGATAGGACTGCAGTGTCTTGTTCCCTTCACAGGAACCATGGTTACATATGTAACCTGAGACATTCCCTTCAAGGAAACGGCATACCCACGCTGCCATGCTGAGGGAAGTGCAAGTGAAACACCAAGGCGAGCACTAAGTACCAGCTCCACCCAAGGTGAGGAAGCTGCCCCAATGATGTCCAAGCGGCTGACAGTAACCTATCGCCTCAGCCAAAGGCCTGAGCTATACACCCAAGTACTTACTTGTTAAGGGTTGGGCTGCAGGAGCCTGACCCCCCGGCAGAGCTCAGGCTTGGAATCAAAAGTAAAAGAGATTCCTTTAAAGGAATATAGCCAGTTGTCTAGAGCAACAATCTAGACCTCGGCTCGTCACCCAGTAGCTTACTTCCAGCTCTGCGTGACCTAGCTCAAGACGGTGGCTGGGCAGGCCGTGGCTGTTTAGAAATATTATCAGGGATGCATAGGTTGAGTGTGGCCCAAGTCACTGGGGCTTTACTAACTCAAGAAAGGGTACTAAACTGAACGTTTAATCCCTACCATGTAGGATTTTTGAAAGAACACAAGATGCTAGTGTGCGTTCTTACCAGAACGTGGATTTTAGAATGTACCCAGCTAGCATGAGCACTTAATTACCGTACACAATGCTCAACAAGGCTGTTTCTGACAGGACTCGAGTCCCATGTGACTGCTGTAATCTAAGGAAGCAGTTCCAGTAGGGGCCTGTCGATCTGGACACACTGCATACCGAGGGTCCAACAGCCTGCTGATGTTGACTCGTGAGGCTCTGGGAAGCAGACAATTCCTGAAAACACAATTCCTGACTTAGAGGGAACTTCTAAGCTCTCAGTGAGCAAAACCGTACTCAATGTGACCCTCCATTATGAGGGGAGCACTGCAGCGCTCAATACTGAGCAACCTGAGTGGGGTGTCCCCTGAGCAGAGAAATTCAACTCTTCAGGATAAGAGGAAAACTCGACTGCTCATCAGGGAACTGCATGCTCAAAAGAGACCCTCACTTCATGAGGGGAGCAATATTGGCCTGAACTACAAGCATCCCACCAGAGCTACAACTCCGGAAAGTTAATCAGAGCCATGGGGAGGGGAGGCCTTTCTCTTGACATTAGAGAGGTACTCATTCCCTCCACTTAGGAGTGGAATGCTAACAGAAGACCCTCAGCAAGGGGAGCATTGCCATGTTCATCTGATGTTAGGAGAGACATAACAGGGGCAGAGAAAAAGGGACTAACGACCTAGGCTGCTGCTCTGTGGAGCTCCAGGAAACTAAGGGCCTTCAATACCCGAAGTAGGGTAGTGCAACCTCTTACAATGAGGGGAGCACTGTCCCTGCACACACCAATATGGCGAAAAACATTGGGTGGCAGCAAGCGGCCATCTTATCTGATGAAGTTGTCATGGAGCTCAAAGTGGAAAGCTCAGCCCCAATAACCGAGGCAAGCATTCAGCAGCCTTAAAGTGGTTACCTAGCTTTCAGTGGAGAGGAGAACCTACCTGTTCTGCCCAAGGACAATCACCATCTCAACGAAAGTACCAAAAACCCCACTGTGCCACCGTCTTAGCCCGGTTTCATGGCAGGTGCAAACTCGTGTTCCATAACCTCATCATACAGCTCATCATACACAGGGCAGGAGGATTGAGAGGGTTTAGATTCAACTTCCTCCTCCTCATCCAACATCTCCTGCTCTTCCTGGCCAGAGCCCAGCAGAGCACTGGCTGCCAGATCAGACGAGGGAGATCGCATCGTTATCCAGCAGCTTGCTCTCTTCCCCAACCAATGAGCCCTTTATCCAGCTTATTGGCGAGGTCCACCTGCGATCCCAAAGAGCTCAGTTTCCTCAGTTGCCTCAGCAGCAGCAGGTCCTCAACCACAGGGGCCAGATGGTTGCCCCATTTTTCTCGAAAAGAGGGACAAACGAGAGCGGAGCTTCTTCATAGAAAGACGCTGTGCCCGCAAACTAACCCCTCGAGGACACTGCGTGCGTCCTCCTCACCCAAACTTATGATGCAAAAATTGTGTGTGTGTCATCAGGTGTCAGTTAGCGGGGACACGGATCTGCACACTTCTTAAATGTTTTGCCAGCGCTTGCCATTATAAGGTAAGAGAGATAAGCTTACCAAAAATGCACAGCTTCAAACAAAACCCTAAAGGCGAAGAAGATGATGATGTGTCCTTTTATACTGTGGTCGCACCAGCAGTGACAGTCATGCCAGAAGTGACATCATAGGCTGTCGCCGGCCAATGTTACTGTCGTTTTGAATGCAGGCTTCAGACACTGGTCATGAGAAAGACTTCCCTATGGTAATCCCCTAGAGGATGCAGTTCGATGTTCCCTCGGAAGGGAGCTACTGCTACTAAATCATCATGTGAACAGATAGGATAAGGCAGTTTAAAGGTTACTTATTTGAACTGATAAACAATGGCTTCAGGTTCAAACTCCAGAACTGATGATTGGTTACAATCATCATATAAGTGATTAAGTCTAAGGATTATAAAGTGAAACTGACACAGACTTAGAGCTTCACACTGACAATGCTTCTGCTGTGTAGCAGAGTTTGTATTTTGACTGACGAATGTATATATTTTGTCAAAGAACGGGTGAATATCTCACTCCATTATTTTAAATTACAGTGCTTTTTCAGCAAACAGTGAAACTCTACTTGCAGCTGCTGTTCGTTTCTGCTGTGGTGTGCAGTGTGAATGCTGTAAGATGTTAATATGGGTGTTGATATAAACTCATATGAAACGAATATCAGCAATATTTCATCAGTGTCTAGTTTTAAATACCTGTTTCTCTGTCCTCTGTGCTGCAGCTGATACAGTGTCGTGGTTTTTATGTTCATCCATACACAGCACACATATACATTTCTGGTCAGTGCGACAGAAAACCTCAAAGATCTTCTCATGTTTCTGGCAGATCATCTCCTGCAGACGTCCAGGGGCATCAATCACTTTGTGTGGCTTACGTGAATGAAATTCCTCATGACGGTCAAAATGAGTTTGACAGTAAGATTCCAGACACACCAGACAGGACTTAATGGCTTTGTATTTTGTTCCAGTACAGACGTCACACTGCACATTTCCAGCTCCAGCGTCATAGTCAGCAGGAAGTTTGGTCTTCTTCAGTTTCTCCACTACTTCAGTCAGCATGGTGTTTGTAGATAAATCAGGTCTTGGTCTGAAGGTCTGTCTGCACTGAGGGCAGCTGTAGACTCTCATCTGATCCTCCTGATCCCAGCAGTCTGTAATACAGCTCTTACAGTAACTGTGTCCACACTGGATGGTCACTGGATCCTTCAGGAGATCCAGACACACTGCACACATGAACTCATCCTGAAAAACTCTGGCTTCTGCCATTTTACTGCATGAATACAGAGCCAAACACACAACAGCTCAGCGACATATCAGTTTCTCTTTCCCTGAACTGATGAGTTTAAATACATTGCTGGTTCTGTGTTTAAGTGACGTGTGTAAAACAGGTGTGTCTGTGAGTCTGTAAAGCTCCTGTAGAGTTTAGTTTCGACACACCTGACTTTTATTAACCCATAATCAGAGTTTGGTCTCTGAACTTAACCCATCCAAGTGCACACACACACATGATTAATCCTATTTCTTCACATCTTCTTCAAACAATCTCTCCTACACTCTTGCCAGCACTTACACACATCATCAACACGTCTCTCCTAACAGGAACTTTCCCCACTACATTCAAGCAAGCTCAGTTAACCCACTGCTCAAAAAATGTACATCAAACACCTCACTTATAGAGAGCTACAGACATGTCTCTCGCCTTCCATTCATAGCAAAAACACTTGAGTAAATTGTTTTCAACCAGGTATTGTTATTTCTTTCACTTTCTTTCAAGTGGCCATTAAGCTGAGATTGCAATACTGTTAGATTGCAAAAACTGATTCCAAATCAGCGTTTTTCATTCTGCTGGATTTGTCTGCCACGTGTGATATTGTAAGTCATTAGATCCTTCTGTCCACCCTGGGTATCACAGGAATTTCACTTCTCTGGTTTAAATCCTGTCTAAATGTCAGGTCTTTCAGGGTGTCCTGGGGAGGGGAGGTATCCAAAGCACATCAACTGGTCACTGGGGTTCCTCAGGGATCAGTTCTTGGATCCCACCTCTTTTCCATATATACTACATCACTGGGACATTTCTAGGCTGGACTACTGCAATGCTCTTCTGGCTGAACTTCCATCATGCATAATCAAACCTTTATAAATGATTTAGAATGCAGCAGCATGATTGGTCTTTAACAAGCCCAAAAGGGTCCACGTCACACCTCTCTTTATCTCCCTGCGCTGATTGAAACTCGCATCAAGTTTGAGACATTGATGCTTCCTTATAGAACAAGCCACAGGGTCAGCACTCTTCTCCTTCCACTCAATCTTATTTATCTGCATCCCCTTCGAATGTCTGAGAAGTGAGCAACACCTTGTACCATCACAGAGAGGCTCAAAATCACTTTCCAGAACATTTTTGTTAACCATTCCTGGCTGATGGAATGACAAGTTTAAAATGACACCTAACAACTCATCTCTTTCCTCCTTCAACATTTGACCGCATCCTAAAACAGTAACTAAAACAAAAAAAGAAAATAAAATTAATTAAAAATAAAAACTTTGCTTTCTGTTCCCTTAACGCCCCCTTTCTAGCTTCTAGCTAATTTGAACAGTCGAGAGGTCAACAGAGCTGCTGATTGTCACACGCGCTCAGTGACTCTGAGAGGAATAATGTGAGGAATATCTGGAGCAGGAATAAAGCAGCACTGAGGAATATTCGCGTTTGATTTGATCCGTCATGAGTTTATAAAACATCTTCCGAACAGCAGGAATCATGGAGAGACTCTCAGCGCTGCTGCTGCTGCTCATCACAGTCTCAGGTGAGTCTCAGCTTTTACTCTTTCTCTCCTCAGAACTCCTTCATCAGCAGCGACGCTTTGTTTGTTGGATTTGGGTTTATTGATGTTTTGGGAAATATCAGTACAGTAGATCAGAAATAATAACTGAGTCTCTGATAATGTGAATTTTGCTGCTCATATGCAAATGAGTCTTGTGTAATTAACAGAGTCGTTCATTAAGACTTTAATGACTTCAGTTATACTGTAGTTAATCTGATCCCATTGTTGAATCATTTGATTTATTTTCACTCAGAAGGGGAGAAATTTATATTGATTTGATATGTTGATCATTTATTGTTAATTTTGTTCTTATATTAGTGCTGCAGCTAACAGTGATTTGATAAATAATCTGTTGATTATTTTTCGGGTTGATCAGATTTAAAAGCATTTTATTAAATGTATGTTGTCTTGTAGTCCTTCAAAATATTGAGACTATATGGGTTGTTGACGTTACGTGGCATTTTCACTGTCCCATAAAAATGAATATAATTAATACTGTTGTTATTTAAAATGCAGTAAATGGTTAAACATTTATTTGTCCTATATGGACATATTATAAAAGTTGTGCATGTTTTTTTTTTTTTGAGCCATATCTCAAAATTGTCCTATGGTGTGACTGTCTCAAGCATGGTTCAATAAATTACTATTACAATTAATTTTAATAAATGAAAAAGAAAAGCATAAAAATGTTAATAAATACATCCAGCATAATTGTAGAAGTGTCTATTTTAGTAAATGGCAATAATTTTTTTCATCCATTTATTTCTGAAAGTTTAGGAACTTGATATATTTTGTCTCTGAAAACCATGTCCTCTGGTGTGACACCATATCCCAACTTTAAATTTCAGATCTGGCCAATTTCAGAAAAAAACTTTTATTAGTTGGAGGACCCCATTCATGATCATGTTACTGAAGCCCCCTGTCAAGCCCATAACATGTGCACTTGGTAGATTTCTGTCTCAGAATTGTTCAAATACTTCAAATACCACTACAAAAGTGTTACGTTTTGACCTTTGGTGTGACACCACTAAAAAATATTTTTTAATTAAAAACTTCATGTGAAACTACATAATCATGGAAGATTCTACAAATGTGTCTTCCTTACCGCTAATGACAGGTCAGCTTAGAATAGCAAGGTCATTAATTGACAGAAAAAGGCTGAAACGTCCTATCAGTGTGTCACACCAGAGGACAAGGTCTCTTTAAAGGAGAAGTCCACTTCCAAAACAAAGATTCACACATGTACTCACCCCCTTGTCATCCAAGATGTTCATGTCTTTTTTTCTTCAGAGAAGAAATTGTGTTTTTTGAGGAAAACATTTCAGGATTTTTCTCCATATAATGGACTGATACGGTGCCCTGAGTTTGAATTTCCAAAATGCAGTTTAAATGTGGCTTCAAACGATCCCAAATGCGTTATAAACGATCCCAGTCAAGGAAGAAGGGTCTTATCTAGTGAAACGATTGGTTATTTTCATTAAAATAATGCTATTTATGTACTTTTTAATGTCAAACACTCGTCTTGTCTTACTCTGCCTGGACTGTTTTTGTTCTGGTTCATGTCAGTTAGTGTATGTGGAAAAACTCTCATCTCATGTTCTCCTACAACTTCAACATCGTCCTATATCACTGTTTTACCTTTTTTGTTAAGGGTGTTTGATCTTCTTTGCATGTTCACTTTGCAAACACTGTGTCTGTACTTCTGCAGCGATGTAGGATGATTTTGAAATGATTTTTGAAGTTGAGGGAGAAAATACGATTGGAGTTTTTCAACATACCCCAACTGTCTTGAGCCAGAATACACAGAGTTCAGGGAGAGAAAAACAAGACGAGCATTTGACATTAAAAAGTATTTAAATAGTGTTATTTTAATGAAAATAACTGATCTCTTCGCTAGATAAGACCCTTCTTCCTCGTTCTGGGATCTGGGATCGTTTGAAGCCGTAAGAGAAAAGCCTGCTCACATCGTGTTAAGCAAACCAGAGACCTCTCATGCCAAGCCTGCCAAGCTAAAGCCTGCTCACGTCACACCTGCCAAGCCAAAGCCTGCTCAAGTCACATCCACCAAGCCAAAGTCTGCTCACGTCACGTCTACCAAGCCACAGTTTACTTACGTCACGCCTTCTGCTCCAGGGCCTGCCCACGCCATGCCTGCCGCTCCAAGGCCTGCACCCGTCATGGCCGCCCTTCCAGAGTCTGCACCCATCATGACTGCCAACCTCAAGCCAGTCCACAAGATGGTCGCCATCCCCGAGCCTGTTCACAAGATGGCCACCATCCCCAAGCCTGTTCACAAGATGGCCACCATCCCCGAGCCTGTTCACAAGATGGCCACCATCCCCGAGCCTGTTCACAAGTTGGCCACCATCCCCAAGCCTGTTCACAAGATTGCCACCATCCCCGAGCCTGTTCACAAGATGGCCACCATCCCCAAGCCTGTTCACAAGATGGCCGCCATCCTCAAGCCTGTTCACAAGATGGCCGCCCCGTCCTCGGCCAAGATGGCTGCCACGCTTGAGCCTCATCATGCCAAAATCATCTCAACCGAATCTTATCCCATCATGTCTGCCATACCCAAAACAAAACAATTGATGCCTGTTCCTCCGGTATCAAGTCAAGTCAGGGATGCACTTTCAGTGCTAAGTCAAGTCACAGCTGTTCCCCATGAGTCAAGCCAAGTCACAGCTGTTCTCCATGAGCCAAGCCAAGTTACAGCAGATCTCCATAAGCCAAGTCAAGGTACTGCTGTTGTTCCCGAGTCAAGTCAAGCCACAGCTGATCTTCCTGAGCCAAGTCAAGCCACAACTGACCTTCATGAGCCAAGTCAAGTCACAGCTGTTCTTCACGAGTCGAGCCAAGTCACAGCTGACCTCACTGAGTCAAGTCAAGTCACAGCCGACCTCCCTGAGTCAAGTCAAGTCATGGCAGACCTCCCTGAGTCAAGTCATGGCAGACCTCCCTGAGTCAAGTCAAGTCACGGCAGACATCCCTGAGTCAAGTCAAGAAACAGCTGCGCTCCTAACAGCACCTCTTCATGACATGGCTGCTAGTACAGGGCCTCGCGAAGCCACGGCCGTCCTGCCAGAACCTCACCAGGTCCCGTCTGACCTTCCAAAGCCATGTCACATCTCAGCTGATCCTCTAGAACCTCGTCACATCTCAGCTAACCTCCTAGAGCCTTGTCACGTCTCAGCGGACCCCCCAGAACCTCGTCACGTACCAGCTGACATCCCAAAGCCTTGCCAGGTCTTGTCTCAGCTCCCAAGCCATGCAGAGCCCACACTCCCAAGCCAAATGTCCACAGCGTCCACACCCTCAAGACCAGCAGGCACCCCACTATCTACTGTGCTGCTGGTAATGGCTGTTGCCATTTTGAGCATGTGGGCTACACACTGTGCTCCAGAGGCCTCATCTGACCACGAGCCTGCTCCTGAGGTCTCGTCTGTCCACGAGTCTGTGCCAGAGGCCTCTCCTATCCAAGAATTTGCACCAATGCCTCCAGAGGTGTCAGCTTCCGCTGTAGACCCTCCAAAGGAGGCGGCGTCCATTCATGAACTCACTCCCACGTCGGTCCACGAGTCTGCTCCAGAGATCTTGTCTTACCATGAGTTTGCGCCAATACTTCCTGAGGAGTCAGCATGCACTGTAGAACCTCCTAAGGAGGTGGTGTCCATTATTGAACTCACTGCCACGTCTGACCACGAGTCTGCGCCAAAGCCCCCGGAGGTGGCGGCTCCGGCTGCAGAACCTCCTATGGGGGCGGCGTCCTTCTATGAACTCTCTTCCCACCATGTCACGGCCAAGGAGGCCAATCATGAATTCTCTGCTCATCATGTCACGGCCCAGGCCCTCCAGTGTTCCACTGTCTGCCATTGCTCCACGGCCCAGGTCCTCCAAGTTTCACTATCTACCACTGTCCACGGCCCAGGTCCTCCAGGGTTTCACTGTCTGCCACAGCTCCACGGTCCAAGTCCTCCAAGGTTCCACTGTCTGCCACAGCTCCACGGTCCATGTCCTCCAAGGTTCCACTGTCTGCCACAGCTCCACGGTCCAGGTCCTCCAGGGTTTCACTGTCTGCCACTGATCCACAGTCCAGGTCCTCCAGTGCTTCACTGTCTGTCCCTGCTCCACGATCCAGGTCCACCTCCTCTGCACGGACCTGGCCCTCCGTCCCACCCCCTGTTTTGCCTCTGTTCCCCCACCCTCCTGGACTGTTGTTGTTTTGAGTGCCAGGAGTCACTCCTAGAGGGGGGGACTCTGTAATGCCACGCCAGCAGAAGGAACCCATGGACTGACTGTTACCGCTCCCTCTGCTGCTTCTATGGTTACTTCCTGTTTGGCAGCCATATAAGGAGGGCCATGCCAAACAGGACTCCGCAAAGTATTGTTTTGCCTGAGTGGACTCTACCAAGCGTTTATCCTGTTTCATTGCCTTGTTTTTGCCTTTTCCACGGTTTTGTTTCATTGTCATAGTTTTGTCTTGTTTTTTGCCATAGTTTTTGTCTGGTTTCATAGCCTTGTTCATTTGTTACTTTGGACTGCTCACCGGTATTTTGACCTATTGCCTGTTTTACTGGATTACGCTTTTGCCTTGCCTACGTATTACTGTTTGTTTGGAGATTGACCCTGTCTGTCTTGACTACGTTGTGTTCAATAAAGCTCGCATCTTGATCTATCACGCTTCTCAAGAGTCCTGTTACAGGGAGTAACTATTTACATTTAACAAAAGTATGTAATTTAATTACAAAATAAATGTAACTGTAATTGCGAAGAAACGTTTAATTAAATTACAGTTACTTATGAAAATGTTAACAATTACCAATGGGGTTACATCTGGTTTTCACATACACACACACACACACACACTCAATCTCAACAACTTAACATTTCATTTTTATGCAATGTTCTATTCATTTTTCATTTTTTACCACTGATCTATAAAACAACAAACTTTTACCAACACACAAATAATATGTATTCTACAGTTATCAATTAAATCCATGACAATAAAATCAGTGACTTGTGAAACCGTAAGACAAAAGAACACAAAACACAGAAAAGGGACGGAGCTCCATAACATGAATAATGAGAATGATTTATTGACTTTGTGTGATCATTTGAATTGAAAGATAATTTGATAATTACTGATTCATCATGCAGCTCAAAGCATTATGAGTAGAATCTCTCATCAGTCTATTCTGATTCATCAACACAGTTTCACAGATGATTTATAATTAACACAAAACCCAGGATAGAGCGGCTGAGTGAATGTGGTCTGGACTGTGTGGATGAGGCTCATTGTGTCAGAGACGCTGTAGAAGGACAGAGTTCCTGCACTGTGATCCACATACACTCCTATTCTACTGCTGATGGACTTCACAGGGAGAACAGACTTTATGTTATTGTGTGTGAATGAGCAATTGTCAGGAGAGCAGATCAAACTCCAGGACTGATCATTGCAGCCAAACCCACACTCATTACTCGATCCCTTCCTGCTGATGCTCTTATATGACACTGATATTCGCACACCATAATCTCCACTCCATTCCAGCTCCCAGTAACAGCGTCCACACACACTCTCTCTACACAACACTTGAGCAAACACATTAAATCTGTCTGGATGATCAGGATATGACTGGACTGTGCCAGTGTAAGTAATCACTCTGTTGTTCTCAGACAGACGGAGGTCTTTATGTGCCGTGTTCAGATCCAGAGTGAGCTGATGGGAATCTGATGGAGATAATTATTTAATTGGAGGAATTATGAATCTGAATTTTTCTGCTTGTTTTCTTACTGACTTACATTGTAGGAAGCCGTTCCTGGTCCTGGGATAATTGTTGGTGAATGTGACTGTGGAAATCAACAGACATGAACAGTGTGATTCTCATGATCCTGCATCCATTCCTATCACATTTCTAATATGATGTTCTCCATGATATGAGATGATGATGGACTCATTTCTGAGAGCAGATGAATCTCCAGGACTTTACCTCTGTCTGAGATCTTCTTGAGCTCCTCTTTGCAGAAATCCTCCAGTTTGTCTTTAAGCTGCTGTACAGATTCTCTCAGACCATCAAAAGATATGAGAGAACTGAAGGGATCATCATTTCCGTCTGTAGATTCAGGAGGTGCTGAGAGAGACTGGAAACTCTACAGAAAACAGAAATCAAATCTCATCAGCTCCACACTTCACCCAATAACCTGCACCAACATCAGATTTGACTTGACTGATCTTTAGGCAAAAAAACATCTCTGTTACGTGTGGTAACTCTCATTCCCTGATGGAGGGAACGGAGACAATGTGTCGAGTGATATGACACTAGGAGTCGCTTTTGGGAGCCCAAACACCTCTGACAGTATCTCCCCGAGGGGGGAGAGACACTACAGACATCACATCCTACCTGAAGTGGAGGTAACATGTGAATAATCACCTAAGGACTCACAGAGGGAGTACTACATAGGGAGGATTCTGAGGTGGGCTCCACGTAAGGGGAGACTACCAAAAATTCAGAACCTAGAGACAAGCCTGTCTGAGTGGAAACGCCGCATTTCTAGGGAATATATGTGGGGAATACACACATGGGGCCGCATGAGGAGCCACTACATGTGGAGCACCAACCCAATACAAGAGTTCACAAAAGGCAACCTACCTAGTATTGCATTCTAATAGCAAGTTCCTCCGCTAAACTAGTTCCGTGTAATGTGCTAGAGTGATGGAAAGAGTGGTTCAGGGTTCACCGAAGGAAACTTACTGAACTGAATAAGCTCTAGAGGAAGCGCTACAGCAAGCTCTACACTGTACCAGTCTCCGGAGTCAAAGAGCTTGCAATAAGGACTCTGGAAGACACTGGTTCCATTCACAGATTATAGAACCTGGCAAATGTGTTAGGGTGTAGCACAACCTGCAGCTCTGCAGGTCTCTAGCTCAGATGGGGCTTCAGCATCAGATCGCTCACGCCCGCCCTCCGATGCTGCAGAAGCTCCAAACAAGAGATCAAGCCCGTAATAGGATGAGCTATTAAAGTCATCTGGAAGCTTGACCGGTGAACACAGGGGACGAGCGGCCTGCGGGGATTTACCCGGCAAGGCTTCGTTCATTTCCCCCCTGTGCACATCGCTGCGGCCTCATACTCAGAAGTAGGAGGACCGGAACGGGAAGCAGTTGAAGTGAGTCGCAGCTTCTTCGTAAAGAACGCAACTCTCGAGTGGAGCGTATTCAAGGGCATCTCCTCGCAAGCCTGACATGAACCCTTCAGTGTGGTCACGGCCTAAACACTGAAAACAACAGTCGTGCTGATCGTTTAGGGAAAAGCAACCAGAAGGACATGGATGGAAAGGCATGTTGTAAACACACAAACTAATCGTGTAGCTTTTTCAGAGAAAATTGCTCTTTCAAAGGAAAATTTTCTCTTTAAGATCACCGTCAAAGCACCCAGGGGAACTCTAACAACACAACTGCGCTTGAGAAGGGAGAGACTGCTGCCCGTGCCATAGAGCAAACAACGAAGAGGTGAATGGCGCTGCTTCCAACAAAGAGACATTTGGCTCCAAAAAACAGAACGAGTGAGCAGATGCCACGCTGGCCTGTTTATACCTGGATGTCACGGGCATGACCAGCTATGCAAGGAGGTCAAAAGTTGTTGAACTGCTGGTGTCGCTAGTGGTGTTTAACAACTAAATGTATCTTCCAGAAGAAAGAGCAGGATCTGGCATAAGTAAATTATGATGGTGTTCTTCTAGATCTGTGTTACCTGCAGGAACTGGATGTGATCCTGTGTGTGTGAAAGCTGCTCCAGCTCAGCGTCTCTCCTCCTCAGATCATTGATCTCCTGCTCCAGTCGCTCCAGTCGTCCTTCAGCTCCACTCACCGCTCGCTTTTCCTGATCTCTGATCAGTCGTATCAGCTCAGAGCGGCTTCTCTCAATGGAGCGGATGAGCTCAGTAAAGATCCTCTCACTGTCCTCCACTGCTGTCTGTGCAGAGCGCTGTTAGGACACACAGTGATTCAGGCTTCAGTGGGACTGAAAGAGACAAGAGAGTCTGAACTGAGACTGAGACAAACTTCTCTTCTTCTCCAGACTCACCTTATGAGACTCCACAGCCTCTCTCAGCTGCTGAAGATCTTTCTCTCTCTGCTGGATTCTCTGCTGGAACGTCTTCTGCGTCTCCTTCAGCTGCTTCTGCAGGACAAACAGATGATAGTGAATGTCACAGAAAACTACTGCCACTAAATCATCATGTGAACAGATGAATCCAGTAAAGGAAACAGACTCAGATGTAGAGCTTCACATTGACTGTTTCTGCTGTGTAGAGGAGCTTGTATTTTGACTGATGAAAGTATATATTTTGGCAAAGAACAGGTGAATAGTTCACTCTATTTTATGTTTTTGAACCAAAGCCTATTTCATGAAAGATTGTGTTGATAAAGGTTTCCGTTGCATTTTCAGCAAACAGTAAAACTCGTCTTGCAGCTGTTGTTCATTTCTGCAGTCTTGTGCAGCGTGTAATGCTTTAAGCTGTTAATATGGTGCCGATATAAACACATTAAATGAGTGTCAGCAATATTTCTCAAGGATCTTCTCATGTTTCTGGCAGATCATCTCCTGCAGTCGTCCAGTGGCATCAGTCACTTTGTGTTTCTTTTCTTTAAACCAGCTCTCATGTTGTTCAAGGTGATTCTGACAGTAAGAGTTCAGACACATCAGACAGGACTTGACGGCTTTGTATTTTGTTCCAGTACAGACGTCACACTGCACATCTCCAGCTCCAGCGTAACAGTCAGCAGGAAGTTTGGTCTTCTTCAGTTTCTCCACCACTTCAGCCAGCATGGTGTTTGTAGCTAAAGCAGGTCTTGGACTGAAGGTCTGTCTGCACTGAGGGCAGCTGTAGACTCTCATCTGATCCTCCTGATCCCAGCGGCCTGTAATACAGCTCTTACAGTAACTGTGTCCACACTGGATGGTCACTGGATCCTTCAGGAGATCCAGACACACTGAACACAAGAACTCGTCCTGAAAAACTCTGGCTTCTGCCATTTTACTGCATGAATACAGAGACACAAACACACAAAAGCTCAACCACACTTCACTTTTTTTTTTTGCTCTGAGCACATGTGTTTCCTGTTTCCTAGCTCTGTGTTTGAGGTACACAGTATTGGGGAGTAACTAGTTACATGTAATTTAATTACAAAATAAATGTAATTGTAATTAGTTACAGTTACTGATAAAAAAACATTTGATTAAATTACAGTTACTTTTGAAAACAGTTTCAAAGGTGGTTACATCTGATTTCTTTTCACACCCACACACCCAAATACAGACAGTGTTAGATATCATTGTTTCCTGTCATAGGTATGCAAAGATTTGATTTCAAAAACAGTATGTCTCATAGCTATTGAACTATTTCTTGTTATGCTTTTAAATCTGTATTAACTCTCAAAGTAAATAGAGGTGCTAAAGTCTGATTTTGTGGTGGTTGTGCTTTAAATTAAATTTTATAATCTTAATTCAAGTGGTGAAGGCATTTTAAAGTCAGTGTTGAGCGGTATTGAAGGTTAACCCAGCCTGGTTTAAATGTTTAAAACTGATTAACAGTTGAAAACATTAGAAATGTAGAAAAGTAATCAAAATGTAATCATCAGTTATATTAATAAAGCATTTCGAAATAGTTACACTACTTAGAGGGTAACTTGTAATCTGTAACCTGTTACATTTGCAAAGTAAACAACACTGGAGGTATCTGTGTAAAACAGTTTTGACAGTATGACTATGCAGGCATTATGATTATTTAGTGGTTTACACTTATTCCTTAAATCTTGTATTATAAATAGAAAAGGTGTTAATTTTATAAAAAATAAGAATAAACTCAAACATGAATAAACACTAATTTACAACAGCAAATGTCATGGTATTATCATCTGATCCATCCCAGTACCTGTGTGTAAGGGGCGTGTTCTTGTCTCCAGCTGTTCTCTGATTGGCTGGTGACGCGTGGCCCCGCCCCAGCTGGAGTCGAGAGGTCAACAGAGCTGCTGATCGTCACACGCGCTCAGTGACTCTGAGAGGAATAACGTGAGGAATATCTGGAGCAGGAATAAAGCAGCACTGAGGAATATTCGCGTTTGATTTGATCCGTCATGAGTTTATAAAACATCTTCCGAACAGCAGGAATCATGGAGAGACTCTCAGCGCTGCTGCTGCTGCTCATCACAGTCTCAGGTGAGTCTCAGCTTTTACTCTTTCTCTCCTCAGAACTCCTTCATCAGCAGCGGTGCTTTGTTTGTTTGTTTGGTTGGTTTATTGATGTTGTGGAAAAATATCAGTATAATAGACCAGAACTAACAACACTGTTCATTTCATTGATTCAGTCTCTGATAATGTGAATATTGCTGCTCATATAAATGAGTGTTGTGTTATTAGTGGAGTCATTCATTAGAGCTTTAATGAGTTCAGTTATCAGTCATTAATTCATCTGATCCCATTGTCGAATCATTTACTTAATTCTCACTTCATATTCACTTCATTCATTTTTCTTATCACTTAGAAGGAGAGAAATTTACATTGATTCAATGCTAGATTCATAATTTATCGTTAAGTTTATGCTCATGTATATATTAGTGCTGCAACTAACAGTGAATTTGATAAATAATCTGTAAGTTAGTTGTTTGATTAATCATATTTAAAAGCATTTTATAAATGTGTTGCCTATTGTTCTTCAAAATATTGAAAATATAATAAGCTTTAGATTGATTGTTAAGACAGGACAATATTTGGCAGAGATGCAACTAATCTGGAATGAATATATTGAGGAAAATCACCTTTAAATTTGTCCAAATTAAGTTATTATGCATATTACTAATCAAAAAGTTTTTGATATATTTACGGTAGGAAATTTACAAAATATCTTCATGGAACATGATCTTTACTTAATATCCTAATGATTTTTGGCATAAAAAAAAATCATTTTGACTCATACAGTGTATTGTTGGCTATTGCTACAAATATACCGCAGCTACCTAAGACTGGTTTTGTGGTCCAGGGTCACATATATACAGTTTTTGATACATAAATGTTTTGATGTAGGAGGTTTTATATATAATTTCAATTATAAAATACAAATATTTTGTTAGAATGACTCTCTATTAGCTCAATGATTCAGATGATTCCGAGTCGCTGCAGGAGCTTCTGCTGAAGTTCATGGTCATGAGAGTGAGACAGACAGACCTGAGGCAGACATTGACCCTGACCTTTGACCTGACCCTCATTTTCATATGACTGGGCCTTTAGGGTCGGGGTCAGACCGGGTGGGGGTTTGATTGAGATCTCATTATAAGGGCCCGTAATCCTGTGTGGCAGCTGCTGAAAACAAACACACACACATACACACACGCACACTCTCACAGGCCGCACAGGGTCACGGGGTTAATCCAAAAGATCTACACCGTCTGTGGTCAAACACTCTCTCTCTCTCTTTCTCTGTGTGTTTGCGTCTGAACACACACACACACACACACACACACACAGACAGACACGTGAGCAGCGACTGATTCATTTTCCTAATTAGCACCAGAATCTATTCAGCACTGTGGGAACCAGATCAGTGTCATGAATATGATAATTTGTTAGTGGAGACACACGCACACACACTCTATCTCTCTCTCTCTCACACACACACACACATGCATACACTCTCACAAGCACAAAATGAAATGTGCATACGATAGAATATCACACCATCTCTCCAGCAGTATTCATACTTCTGATGTCTCACTCTCATTAATGAGTGTTAATTGAGACAGACGAGCCGCTGTAAGTCTCATTAGACGCTCGATTCTCCCGCTGAGAGTCTGAAAGCGTGAAGAATCAGAACAGACTCTGAGTTCAGACGACTCTATCAGACTCTATACACACATTCACTCCATCCTCATCCTGACAGGTGAGAATAATAGAGCAGCGATTAAACTCTTAAATCACACAAAATAAAGTCTGGGAATCGCATCATTATCCAAACATGTGACTCTCACACTGCTGGATAAAAGTCTGGAACAATTAAGATTGTTTATTGCTTCTGAAAGAAGTCTCTTCTGCTCACAAAGGCTGCGTTTATTTGTTAAAAAACTGTTAAAAATAGTGAAATATTATTACAGTTTCAAACAGCTGTTTTCTACGTGAGTATCTGTTAAACTTGAATTTATTTCTGTGATACGCAGCTGAATTTTCAGCATCATTACTCCAGTCTTCAGTGTCACATGATCCTTCAGAAATCATTCTAATATGCTGATTTGCTGCTCAAGAAACATTTCTGGTTATTTGCAATGTTGAAAACAGTTGCGCTGCACAATATTTTTGTGGAAACCGTGAGACATTTTTATTTTTGAAAGTAGAAAAGATCAAAAGAAACAGCATTTATTTGAAATAGAAATATTTTGTAACATTATAAATATTTTACTGTCACTTATGATCACTTTAATGCATCCTGAAGCAGCACAGAGAGGATCTGTGATGCTTCACTAATAGATTCAGCTCATTCGACTGCGGCCTGTGATTTTTCTCCTAAATAAGTGTTGGTATAATAAGTTCTGTCCTCGGGTCACATGGTCAGACAGACGAATATTTGACATTCAGATTTGTCCCGTCTGAGCAGCAGATGCCACGGAGACGGCATTAATGCAGTGTGTGACGTGTTTATTGGCCGATGAAGTTCACGGCCACTCCAGAGACAATGAAGAAAGCGGGAGGAGGAGCGGCTGATTCTCTCATGACCTTTAGGATCTGAGGTCACGGTGTGCCGGTGGGGGCGGAGCTGCTCTCTGAACCCCGTGGGGAGGGTTTACATCCAGTGTTTACGGCTGAAGATGGGCCGCTATTGTGAGGAGGAGTGCAGTTTCAGACGCTCCAGTCCGTCTCATTCAACACTAAAGCATTCAAAGTTACAAAGTCTCTGGAGTTTGAGTTCTTGAAGCAAACATTGCTGAATCTGATCCAGCGCAGTTCTAGGCCTAACCATAGTACATTTACTGCATACACTCTTAAAAATAAAGTTTTTATTGGCATCGATGGTTCCATGAAGAACCTTGAACATCCATGGAACCTTTCAAATACAAAAAAGGTTCTTTATAGTGGAAAAAGGTTCTTTTTTAAAATGTTTTTCAGAATGGTTGTTTTCAGAACTGTTCACTGAAAGGTTCTTCAGGGAACCAAAAATGGTTCTTCCATGGCAAAAAAAAACCCCTTTGGAGCTGTTATGTTCAAGACTGTAGTGCATTGTGGGATACCATACAATCAGAATCCACCCGACTTTACGGCATATGAGTGTTTAAAGCAGCAGACGTTAACATTATCGTCCTGGATGCTAATATAGTTATCGCTATAGTTTGATATAGTTCCATAACGTCCATTGGCGAGAATATAACTAATATAGTTATCATATTTATCATTATAACTATATTTGGGTTTACACCAACAGTAGTTACTGTTATAGTTATCGTCCATCTGTGTGAACACTAATATAGTCGTTGTTATATTGTTGGTTCAGGCTCAAATATAGTTACCGTTATAACTGTTGTCATAGTTATTGTCATATTTATTGTTATTTAATTATAGCTATTGTTATAGATTTTATTATAGTTATTTTTCATTGGTGTGGATGCAAACATGGTTATTGTTATCAGTACAAGTTTCGTCATAGTTTTCATGGGTTGTGTGGTGCGAATTTAGCTATTGTTCTAGTTAGGATTATATATATTGTTATAGTTTTCAGTATAATTATCATCTGCTTGTGTGGACACTAATATAGTTATTGTTTTAGTTATGGTTTTAGTTTTTGTTATGATTCCAATTATCGTCTGTTTGGATGCTAATAGTTTTCATCATAGTTTTCGCTATGATTATAGTTATCGTTATAGTTATTGTATGTTTGTTTAAACGTTAATAGTTGTAGTTATTGTTATAGTTATCATTGGTTTGTTTAAGCGCTAATAGTTATAGTTATCGTTATAATTATCGTTATAGTTATTTTCTGTTTAAGCGCTAGTAGTTATAGTTATCGTTATAGTTATCATCTGTTTAAGCGCTTATATAGTTATTGTTATGATTACAGTTATCATTGTAGTTTTCGTCTGTTTGTTTAAATGCTTATAGTTATCGTCATAATTATTGTTATAGTTAATTTCTGTTTGTTTAAGCACTAATAGTTATAGTTATGATTAGGGCTGCACAATTAATCAAATTTCTAACTGTGATTACAATTACAGATGCCACAATTATGTAATCGTTAAAACAATTACAAAAAAATCTAATAAAATAAATGCACTTACATTATTCTGCTTGCTTAAGAGGTGTGTATGTGTGTGTGAGAGAATCTTAAGGATTTTTTTTTCATTGTTTTAATTTTTTAATTTTGTAAATTTTTAATTTAAAGAAGAAACTATATATAAAAATGTGGCAAGCGGTTGCTTCAAACAATGAAAAAATAGCTTTGCTTCAAGGCTATTCAAAACATCATTCAATGTAAATTGTGGTAATCGTAAATAATAATCACAATTACATTTTCAAGGTAATAATCCACAATTATGATTTTTGTCATAATTGTGCAGCCCTAGTTATGATTATAGTTATCATTCGTTTAAGCACTGATAGTTATATTTATCGTTATGTTTATAGTTATCATTGTAGTTTAAGCTCTGATATTTATAGTTATTACGATTATCGTTATTGTTATCATCTGTTTAATTTTGAACATTAATTGTTATAGTCATCGTTATGATTATAGTTATTGTCTGTTAGTTTGGATGCTAATAGTTATTGTTATGATTATACTTATCGTAATAGTTATTGTCTGTTTGTTTAAGCGCCAATAGTTATCATTATGATTACAGTAATCATCTATTTGTTTGGGCGCTTTTGTTATTGTTATAATTTTCATTATGATTATAGTTGCTGTTATAGTTTTCATTATACTGCAGTTATTGTCCATTTTTGTGGACACTAATATAGCTAAAATGATAGTTTTTGTTATTAGTAATCTTTAGTTATAGTTGTTGTATACCCTATTCTTGTGAATCGCTGCTAAATCCCATGATTCCAGGAGGATCCTGTGTGAGAGCTTGATGAGGTTTGTGTGATTCCTATCAGAGAGAATCTGATGGACAGACTGAAGTTCACCTGGTCTGAGGAGACCCCGACTCATGTTCTGAGGTCAGACTCCGGTCCAGATGCCAGACGAGCGCAGAGGTGCAGGAGTCTGGTTTTTCCGTGCGAGCGCGTTCAAGTTCAAGTGTGACTGGAGTGTTTTGTTGTGCGTTTGGCAGCTGCGAGGGGGCGGCGTGCGGCGCGTTTGACTGATGCGGTGGCATGGGAAAGTCACCCTCGCGCAGCGCCACGGGGCGGAGGAGGGGCAGATGGCTCTTCAGACGGGGCAGGAATGATGGGCCGGGGCAGATCTGGAGGGTGTGTTTGTGGGGGGGGTGGGGTGGGGCCGCATTGTGTGGCTGTTTTGGGCTGATGGAGGGTTTTGTGTGTGTTTGTGTGAGTGCTTCTGAAAGAGCCATCAATCAGACGGCCCAAAGTCAAGTTTAAGTTCAGTGGAGATGAATCACTTTGATTTAAGACGCTCTAAATCCAGCCAGCCCTGCCTCCATCACATCAGCAACTCAAGCACAAGACAAACACCAGCTACTGATGCAAAAGTGTGTTTGAGAACTAAATAAACTTCATGAATTCTGTAAGAATGTGAATATCTGTTCAGAAATTCACTTTAAGGAGTTTAACATTTTGTTTGCAGTTTTAATCAACATTTAAGGTCTGTTTGTGTGGTCCCAATAACTATAGAGGTAACTGTAATTATAACTATACACATTTTGTTTGTGGTTTTATTGGGTGTGTGAGGTGTGCTTAAAACAAGAATACATTTCTGCCAATAGGGTTGCAAAAGAGAGAAAAATTCCCAGTCAATTTCAAGAAACGTTTCAGAATTTTTGGAAATTTTCAGCGAGGTTTTCTTAACCCCTTTGCAACTCTTACAACAGCAATAACCACAATGAGACTACAGTATAACACCTCTATAAAGATTACAATAACTACTTTATCGTTCACACCAGCAGCAAGTGTAATTTTAACTGTAACACGTGTACAAATGTTTTGTTTGTGTGTTTTTTGGATGTGTGAGGTCAGTTTTTTTTTTTTTATGCTTGAGAATAAAATGCCAATGGGATCAGAAAATTAAAATTTTGAATCAAGTTTATTTTTCTTACCTCATTGATAGATGTTTGTTAGTGTTTTTATCAGAAACTCACTTCATTTTCCAGTTTCATTTCAATTCAGTGTTTCAATTCAGTTTCAATTTTCATTTTTCTTCTCATGTAAATGTATCTATGATTTAAGAATGTTTAGATATTTGTCCTGGAAAACACAGATAAAAATACTGAGGAAGAACATTGCTTTTTGCAGTGAATATATGTGACCCTGGAGCACAAAACCAGTCTTAAGTATCACGGGTATATTTGTGGCAATAGCAAAAAAATACATTGTATGGGTCAAAATTATCGATTTTTCTTTTATGGCAAAAATCATTAGGATATTAAGTAAAGATCTTGTTCCATGAAGATATTTTGTAAAATTCCTACTGTAAATATATGAAAACTTAAATTATTGATTATTGTTAAGAACTTTATTTGGACAACTTTAAAGGTGATTTTTTCAATATTTAGATTTTTTTTTTGCACCCTCAGATTCCAGATTTTCAAATAGTTGTATCTCGACCAAATATTGTCCTATCCTAACAAACCATACATCAATGGAAAGATAATTTATTCAGCTTTCATATGATGTATAAATCTCAATTTTGAAAAATTTACCCTTACGACTGGTTTTGTGATCCAGGGTCACATATTTTTAATTAAAAATAGTGAATTTAAAAATATTTACACTCCCCTTCAAAAGTTTGGAAACGCCCTAGAAAAGGGGGGTTTTGGACAATATTGGCATGAATCCTTTTTAATTTGTGATAATTTTGCACTGAAAAGGGACAACACAAACTACGAAAACGTATTTTATTACATAAACAGTTTATACATAGAAAAAACGTAATTTTCGATTCATCAAAATATCCAGCATTAGCAGGTATTACACCTCTGCATAATCTGGGCCTAAATTCATTGTATTCTAAACTTAATTGGCAATCAATTGTTGAAGCTATTAAGGTGTGCCGACCCAAAAATCTTTTAAAAACCTGGGCCAAGTTTACACCAGTAACCAGGCATCACAGCTGGCAAAGGGGCATGTCTGACTTTGACATGTATATATTGCCATTATTATGTCATCAAAATGAAAATTATTATTGCTGCTCTTCAATGATAATGTCAACTTACTTTAATGAATTTGCACCAAAAAATGATAAGGATTTATGCTGATATCGTCCAAAACCACACTTCGCCAGGGGTGTTTCCAAACTTTTGGAGGGCAGTGTACATCTACATATCTGATATGACTATTAAACTTTGCTTGTGTATTTTATTTTCGCTTCTGTATTGGTTATCTTAGTGAAAAATACATTTATTTAATGCTGCAAATTATACTACAAATACACTGACATTTAAAGCCTGCTAAATTGGAACAACTAATTTTGTACTTTAATTGTGCGGAAGTAGAGTTGAAGTCCAACTAAAGAAATACTTAAGTATATTTGATTGTGCTAAAGTGTTACTATTGTAGTGTACTTTAGGTACACTTTAAATATTTTGCATTTAAAGACCAATATTATTTAAAGATCATACAGTCCTCATCAAGAGTGACATTTAAACATGATTTAGGCTTATATTAAGAAATGTGCATTGTGTACATGTAGTACTCTGGATAAAGTTTAATTACAATTTGTAACAAACATGTTAATAGACTTAAACTATAATTAGTATAAAATAAATGCATTTTAAAACTATTACTTTTTTACTAGGGTATGCTGCATTATTATATCTGATGTTATGTAAGTAACATTTTTCCTCCATCAGGGTTTCATCATCATCATCATCATCAACCTCATCCTCATCACCATCATGAATCATTCGTAAGCATCATTTCCTCTCAGATTACTCAAACGCATGTCTCTCGACATTTTATTCTTTATCATCACGCTCTCCTCTGGTCCTGCAGGTTTGGGCGGAGCTTCAGAGTTGGCCTTCATCAAAGAACCCAGTGATGTCATCGCAGTGAGGGACCGCCCCCTCATGCTGGACTGCCAGGTAGAGGGGGAGGGGCCTATCACCATCACCTGGAGGCGGAACGGCGTTCCCGTTCCTCTGGGAGCCAGAGCGGCCGTACTAGATAACGGGACGCTCCTGATCCGGAACTTCCAGAAACGGCGCGACGGTGACGAGAGCGACGCGGGCGAGTACGACTGCGCGGCGCAGAACCGATACGGGCTGCTCATCAGCCGCAAAGCACACGTGCAGCTGGCCTGTGAGCGACGCAAACACACTTCATGTCTCATTAGTTTCTCATAGAGATTAAATGTATTATCGTGGGTCTGTTTTAGAAGAAACATCTGCTCAAACCAGCCTAATATGGCTTAGCTGGTGGTTTTAGATGGATGTAGGGTCTGTAACTTAAAATGGGATGTTTGTCTTCTCTCAGCACTGCCTAAGTTTCACACGCACCCAGAATCCATGAGCGTGGATGAGGGCGGCGTCGCTCGATTTCACTGCGCCGTCAGCGGCGTCCCAGAGGCCAACATCACTTGGGAAAGAAACAGAACGGCTCTCAACGCAGATGATAACAGGTTAAACACACTCACATACATGAATAAAGCATGAAACAACTACATATAACCAACTATAATGATGATGATCTGATGTTGTGATGTATGTGTGTTCAGGTACACTCTTCTGCCCAACGGTATCCTGCACATCACAGGCGTGCGTCAGGCTGACAGCGGCATCTACCGATGCGTGGCTAAAAACATCGCAAACACTCGCTACAGTCACGAGGCCCAGCTGTCAGTCACAGGTAGAGCCGAGCCCATCTTCATCTGATGATATGACCTGAACCGCTAAGCGTCTCTGAATGACCTGTCTCTGTTTCTGTCTCAGTGGCAGCTAATCGTCTCTATAAGGAGCCGGTGATTCTCTCTGGGCCACAGAATCTCACTCTGAACGTCCACCAAACCGCTATTCTGGAGTGCATCGCCACCGGAAACCCACGGCCCATTGTGTCCTGGAGCAGACTGGGTAAAGAAAAAAAGATTATCAGCTTAAGATGACTTCAGATAGGACAAAACCAACTAAATTCAGCTAAAACAACAATAACAACTCAGGATATTTGTGACCCTGGAGCACAAAACCAGTCTAAGGTAGCACGGGTATGTTTGTAGCAGTAGCCAAAAATACATTGTATGGGTCAAAATTATCGATTTTTATGCTACATCATTTGGATATTAAGTAAAGATCATGTTCCATGAAGATATTTTGTAAATTTTCTATTAGAACTTAATTTTTGATTAGTAATATGCATTGCTAAGAACTTCATTTGGACAACTTTAAAGTTGATTTTCTCAATATTTCGATTTTTTTGGCACCCTCAGATTCCACATTTTCAAATAGTTGTATCTCGGCCAAAAATTTGTCCTACACAAACCATGCGCCAATGTAAAGCATATTTATTCAGTGTTCAGATGATGTATAAATATCAGTTTTAAAACATGGACTCTTATGACTGGTTTTGTGGTCCAGGATCACATTTCTTATTTCAATTCACTGACTCACTCACTCAACTATTACTATGACTACAATAACTATAATGATAACAATAATAGTTATAGCTGAAACACCCATATAACAACAACTATAATGATTGTAACCATAATGAACATGACAATAACTACAATGATTATAGTAACTATAATGATAACTATAACACAGCTGTAACACAATTGTAACAGAACTATAAAGATAGCAATATTTATAATGATAAGCATCAAAAATGTCATACAGTAGCACTGTTTGTTTTTTTTTTTGAAGAACCAGGATTCTTATAATCTTAGAAAACCTGGATAATAAGAGGAAGCCACATTTTATATGTGTTCTTATTAAAGACCTGAAAAATGCCACAGGGCACAATTTTTAGGATGAATGTACATTTTACTAGTTATGCCAAGCCCAAAAACTTTTTATCAAATATAAATTGTGAGTAAAAATGACTGGGAAAATGATGCAGAATTATTGGTTAAAAAGAGCATAAACCCTAAAGAACATTCAGCTATTAAAATGTCTGCAATCCTAAAGCTGAATTATTTTAATTCTAATATATTTTAGTTACTTATTTCGGTCTCTGGACATTTATAGTCTCTGAAAAATTACAGCAGATGAACCAGACGACACTGGAGTGAGAGTCACTGATCTACAGGACTGAATCTGATGCTGATGTGTGTTTGTGTTGTCAGACGGTCGCTCCATCGGTGTGGAGGGCATTCAGGTGTTGGGAACAGGTAACCTCATCATCTCAGACGTGTCTCTGCAGCACTCAGGTGTGTACGTCTGCTCCGCCAACCGACCCGGAACCAGGATGAGGAGAACTGCGTTGGGACGACTCGTGGTGCAAGGTGAAATAAACACACACACACACCATAACACCAGTCAGACCTGAAGACCAGTTCAGTTTAGTGCAACTGAAGCACTGCACAGAGACTCATTAGAAAAGCTGAGTCTTTCCAACCTTAATTACCGTCAACATGTGAGGATATTAATGACTGATGCACTTCCTGTTAGACAGGATACTGAACAATAGCTGACCAGAGACCAGGCTTCATTTCCACACACACTCTATTCTCTATTAGAGCAGTGAGACATGAACAAAGGGCTTTGACTGTGACCTCCGACCTCTGACCCCCCACCCCCACATCACCTCTAGCTACATTAGCATATGGGAGGAGCTTGTAGATGGTCTGGTGAGCTCGTCTGGTTTGAGCAGCAGCTGCGTTACAGACACACACACACGACAGCCAGATGGAGAGACACACACATGCAGACAGATGGGTGTTTGTGTATGTTTTATCGAAGTCATCTTTTGACTTTTCATGTTTAACACAGATAAAAGATAAGAAATGCACACTTACCACACAGGAAGTGAATGAACTAAACACTCGAGACCACATGAAACAAAAGCACGTGTGTAGCACTTACAGTACAGCTGGAGAACTGGGGAGTATTTCACAGTGTTTGACTGTACTGTGTAATTATATGATCTTTTACTACAGTATTTTACATTATTGTTTAATATTTTAAAGTTTTACAGCGGTGTGGAGTATTTTCTGTTGTTTTACTAGACTGTTTTACAGCACTCTTAAACATTTTACAGTGTTTTACAGTGTTATGGAGTATTTTCTGTTGTTTTACTACAGCATTTGATTGAATATTTTAGTGTTTTACAGCACTGTGGAGTATGTTATGCTGTTTTACAAGAGTATTTACGGCACTTTTGAATGTTTGTGTTTTGTCGCGCTATGGAGTATTTTGTAGTGTTTTGGTAGTTTGGTAGTTTTAAGTGCTGTTGAGTATTTTAGTGTTTTATTGCAGTGTGGAGTATTTTATGTTGCTTTTCTAAAATATTTTACAGCGATGTTGAGTATTTTAGTGTTTCACCATGCTGTGGAGAATTTTCTGTTGCTTTACTGGAGTATTTCACAGCACTGAGTATTTTAGTGTTTTAGCGCACTGGAGTATTTTGTTGTTTTACTAGAGTATTTTACCTCGCTGTTGAGTATTTTAGTGTTTTACCATGCTGTGGGGTATTTTACAGTATCATAGTGTGTTGTAGGGATTGTGTTGGGTTTGGGATGGATGGACGGACGGATAATAGAAGAAAGCGAGGTGGAGGGGGAGGAATAATTGTGTCTGGGTGATGGATCACCTCTGACCTCTGACCCCTGACCTTATTCCAGCAGGCCTGCAGGAGATGGTGTGTGTGTGTGTATGTGTGGGGGTTTGTGGTCTGGATTGATAGACCAGAGAGAGCTGGATGGGTGATTTTAGGACTAAAACACATAAGCAGCAGCATAAATTCACTATTTATAGATATGAAACAACTGACTCAGTCTCTGCTTATCATACGACCAAATACTTCGAAAAATAAAATGTTGATTAGTGTAAATGAATTTAGTCTGTGTGCAGGATGAGATGAAATGTGCTCTGAGACTATGATCAGTTACACCGTTTACACTCATTAGACTCAGAATGATGCATATGAGTTATTGTAAGATGTAAATGCCTTTGTGTCATGAGTGCAGCTTCATGTTTGTGTATATATATTTATAATAAAACAAATTGTTAAAATATTAGCCGGAAAACATTTGCTTATTTTAGAAAAGTATTTAGAAAAAGGATGAATTAAAAGAAGAATAAAAATATAAAATTATTGCAATTATTTTTTTTTTTTTTACTGGTCTTTATAAAGCAAGATTAATATGACATACTATTGCATAATGTAAATAACGTACATAAAGTATATGCATTTTCAATACAATTAAACATTTGCTTATTTAAAAAAACATTATGAGAAGAAAAAAAATAATGCAATTAATTCCAAGATTTCTGACCAGTCTTTAGAAAGCAGAATGAAATAGAATTAAATGTAGAAAATATGAAAAATAAACTCTATATTATCCCACAAATAGACATAATATACACATTTTCTTTTGACAACCATACAAATACAAAAAAAAATTGACCGCTTTGGAAACAAATGTTGTTGAAAACATAATTGAGTGAATCAGTTTTAACGATGTAGATCTAGCGGTGTCCTGTGAACTCTGGTTAAGAGGTGCTCTTACTCGGTTTGATCATTCTGTGTACTCTCTCTCTCTCTCTCTCTCTGCGTCGTTCAGCTCCTCCAGAGTTTCTGCAGTGGCCTCAGTCTGTGTCGAAGCCGGCGGGCAGCAGTGCCGTCTTCACCTGTCAAGCTCAAGGTGTTCCTGATCCACACCTCATCTGGCTGAAGAACGGCAAGATCCTCACACCTGGAGACAACGTCAAACTCACCAACAACAACAGGTAAGAGACAGCCAAAGCCTTAACATTTTGAAATGGAACAGTTTATTGGACATTGAAATTGATTGATGATTAGATTTGACACTCACTGATTTTTCTACAAAATGATTCGTGGAGAATCAAGTAAAGTCAAGCTGCTTCAATCCAGTAAGTGTTCATGTGTAATATGTCTACAGTTATTGTGAAGCACCAGCTGAAGGTGGACATATGTACAATTACAGTAAAAGATCTTTGACTTAATAAAAAAACTCTAAACTATCAATCAGAGACGGAAGGCGTTCAGTAGATTGTATGAGACAGTAAGTTTTGATCAGATGTCAGTGTAAATAATGTCGTGTGTTGATATGCAGCACATTGGCAGTGACGCGCATCACGCCTGACGACGAGGCCATCTACCAGTGCATCGCGGAGAACAGCGCAGGAACCAACCAGGCCAGCGCTCGTCTCGCCGTCTCCCCGTCCGTCGATCTCCCAGAAGCCCCACAGGACCTGACGGTCACGCCGCTCTCCACCACCTCCCTACGGGTCCGCTGGACGCAGCCGGAGCCGCACGTGACCGCCGGCATCATCGGATACGTGCTGCACATCCGCAAACTGGGCGGTGAGACGACAGAAAGACAATCTGAGACCATCAGACTCCAGACTGATGACTGACTGAATGATGTTTGTGTGCTTTCAGAGCCAGACAGCAGCGAGCTTCAGGAAGCCGTGAGCAAAGACACATTTCAGCACGACTTCACGAACCTGGAGGCCTCCACCACCTTCTCCATCTACGTGAAAGCGTATTCTCCATTGGGAGCCAGTCAGCAGTCCAACAGCGTCATCGCCACCACACTCGGGGCCGGTAAGAGTTTACATGCAGTTTTCGGGGTAACGCATTACTTTTAAGTAACTAGTAGAGTACGCATTACTTTTTATTTGACTTTTTCAAATACGTAACGCCAGTTACTTTGTTTTCCCGTTTATTGACTGACTAGTCTCCTGTCCACATATTGAGAGAAATCAGAAGTACAGAGATGTGAACATGATGATACTGTAGTTCTAGATTAAATGTGAACATGCATTTACTCATCTCACTTGCAAAAAAACAAATTCAGTCATCATAAAAATGAAATGCAAACTCAGAATATGATGCAAACCTGCAATAGTTAAATGTTAAAATAACACAAATATCCTTTATGTATTTAATCCTATTTTATTAACCAATACCTTTGCTGCTGACCTTTGATGATCCAGTTCAAACATACTAACTTTAGATTAACATTTGTGCTTCTTCTTATTTTTTTTTTTTTTTTTTATTGCTGAAGAGTGTTGAACTTTCTTCTCTTATGTTCTACTGTACAGATGTGAATTTACTTTTTCAGCCTGAGGCTGATTCATTTCACTTTGGTGTGAAAGGGCTTTTACATTTTCTAAAAATAGAACTTTTTATATTAAAAACAAACAAGCAAGCCCTGAACAGATTTTAAATGTAGCGCAAAACTAATGTAACGCATTACTTTACATAAAAGGTAACTAAGTAACGTAATTAGTTACTTTTTTAAGGAAGTAACGCAATATTGTAATGTATTACTTTTAAAAGTAACTTTCTCCAACACTGTTTACATGCATGCTTGACTGATTAAACTCATGAAATATATATGTTTATATATATATTAAATATGTGACCCTGGACCATAAAACCAGTCATAAGTATCACAGGTATATTTGTAGCAAATTGTAAAAAATACATTGTATGTGTCAAAATGATTGATTTTTATTTTGTGGCAAAAATCATTAGGATATTAAGTAAAGATGATGTTCCATGAAGATATTTTGTAAATTTCCTACTGTAAATACATCAAAACGTAATATTTGATTAGTAATATGTATTGCTAAAAACTTCATTTGGACAACTTTAAAGGTGATTTTCTCAATATTATGTTTTTTTTTGCACCCTCAGATTCCAGATTTTCAAATAGTTGTATCTCAGCCAAATATTGTCCTATCCTAACAAACCATACATCAATGGAAAGCTTATTTATTTAGCTTTCATGTATAAATCCAATTCAATTTCCAAAAATGGACTCTTTTGTTTTGTGGTTTAGGTTCACATATATGTATTGTCCAAATGTTGTCCAAAACATGAAGGCCATGTAATGATCATTCTACTCATGTACTAGTGACTCTAACTAATCTCACCCATCTGTCTGTGTGTCTGTCAGTTCCCACGATGCCCAGTTTCTTCACGAAGGTTCTGAACAGCACAGCGATGCAGGTGTTCTGGGAGCTTCCAGCTAAAGCCGGTCGAGTGGAAGGATACAAACTCTCTCATCGCATGCTGCCGCAGCAAGAGTTCAGACATGAGGAGCGATTCCCCGCTCACATCAACACACACACCATCTCTAACCTCGGTCAGTACACACACACACCAACACACTATAGGTGTAATGGTTTTTATACTGTGAAAAACATATTTTCTATCACCATACATCAACCCTACACCTAAACCTACCTGTTACAGGAAACTTTCTGCATTTTTACTTTCTCAAAAAAACTCATTCTGTATGATTTATAAGCTTTTGTACCCATAGGGACCTCATGAGTGCGTGTGTCTGACAGTCAGTGTGTGTTTCTTTTGCAGAATCATCAGCGGTGTATGAGATTCAGCTCACGGCATTTAACGGGAACGGCGACAGCATCGGCAACAAGCGGCTCGTCTCGTTGGCTGAGACTGAAAAGAGCGGGAAAGAGGCAGCAGGTGAAGCTTCATCTTCATCATATGCAAACCATATCTGCAAACAATAATTGAACTGAAAACGAAACAATGATTCAGAATCTGATCTCAGAATAGATCTGTTGTGACTTTGAGAGTCTGGTTTATTTTTGGCTAGTAGTTTTAAACTAAAAATCGTAATTTTAGTAGCCAAATTAGCTTTTGAGTGAAAGTTCACTTCAGAGCCTGAAAGCATCAGTCGTCTGTAGTGTGATTTCACACGCACTAGATGGAGCCAGAGACAATCACACACTGTCAAAGTCACTATTCATCCTTTCCTAACAGCTTTACTCGGATATTTATTATCAGCTGCTTTACACAAAATAAACATTCTGCTTTTTCTGTATGCTTTTATGTGAAGTTCCTGTATTTATTGGTTATTCTACTATAGTACATTTTACAATGCGAAGACATGTTCTATAACACTGCAGTTTTACTTCACTATGATAATCCTGACCTGACTTCATGTGTGTGTGTTTGTGTGTGTGAGCAGCAGGTGAGAGTGTGTGTAACTGTCGTCAGGACGGCGAGGGATCCATGACAGCTCTGGTGGTCGGGATCCACATCGGCATGGCCTGCATCATATTCTGTGCTCTCTTCCTGATGTTCGGCTACCGGCACAGGTGCGTCTGTCATTCTCACTGTCACTCACACATACTGTGATTATCAGACACAGTGTTCTGACTCCGTGTGTGTGTGTGTGTGTAGTTTCTTCTGTCAGAAGAGTTCTCAGGGCGACTGGAGTCTGTCAGCAGGACAGAGTGTTCCCCAGAGAGACGCCGCAGCTAAAGACGCCAGCATCCGAGCAGCCGACGCTACCGAGCTCACGACACAGGTGAACACATCACTGACATCAATACAGTCCTACAGAGACACATTTTTTTAATATTTAAAGCTAATTATAGTTATTTTTTTACAATTTATGCTTATCCACAGTGACTAATAAACCCAAAGTAAACCTGAACCTGCTCCCAAATGAATACTTTCAGTATTGTAGAATAAAAACAATTTAGAATAAATAAAATCTTTAGCATTATTGAATAAAATCAATTTAGAATAAGAAAAAAATACTTGTAGCTTTATAGAACAATGCATTTTTGAATAAATAAAAAATGTTTTAACAGAGAATTAAAGCGTTTTAGACTTATAAAAATACTTATAACATTATAGAATAAAAGCATTTTAGAATAAATAAAAGAAACCTTTAAGCATTATACATTTTTGTATAATAGAATAATTGCATTTTAGAATGAAGAAATATTACTTTTGCATTAAATAAAGAAGCATTTTAGTATATATTTAACAAAAACATTAGGCATTATATAATAATAGCACTTCAGAGTGAATTTAGAAATGCTTTTAGTATTGTAGAATAAATGCATTTTAGAATAAATAAGCATGATAGTATAATAGCACTTTATAATAAATACTTTGAATACTACCATTATAAAATAAATGCATTGCGTTATACAATAAGTAAGAGATAATCAACGGCTTGCCATGCATTAAAGGATTTTAAATGCACAACACACAGGCAAAGAACCACTTGACACGAAGTGCATTTAAAATCCTTTAATGCACAGCAAGCTGTTGATTATCCCGTTTATTCCATGGTCATTTGCCAATTTATAGACAAGTTAAAAAACTAATATTGCTCTTTGCAGTGCAAATATATTTGTTCAAATGGGTAAAATTACTTTGGCTCTAGCATTCTCCGTCCTCTCTATCCTTCTGTTTGTGTTTGTGTGCATAAATTAAACCAGCGCATTAATGTAGAACTGTGATTAAACTGACTTGGAACTACCTGTGCATTAAACGGTTTTACTGCATACCTGTCAGCCAATCAGAATCCAGTAATCAAACGTGGATTAATTGCATTTTAGAATAAGACAATACTTTTAGCAAAAACATTTTAGAATAAATAAAATAATACTGTTATATTCTAAAAGTTAATGTTTTTAAAAAATATCTAGAAGTAGATAAAATGAATAATTATGTAACATTTGTACTGAATTATTGTCCTGGTGTTCCTCAGGCTGCTGCAGCGGAGCGTCCAGCGGCGGTTCCCCAGTGTCAGGTGATGATTGAACCTCAACCTGTCCACCCGCCAGACACGGGCACCGGCACTGATACCGGCACCGGATGAGGCACCTCTACCCCCCAACACCCCCCTTCAGCTGTACAGCAACTGTTTCTCTTTCACCAAAGCCTTACACTGAACTCAACTTACTCACACACACACGGAGCTCGTGATCGACGTCAGTTTAGAACGACACGCTGCATCCGTTCCAAACCTGAGTCACCTACATAGACAACATCCTAACCGTCATGCAGCATCACACGGGACTGATTAGGAGTTTCACATTTAGCATAAATACACACACATACTGGGTAAAATTCCAGCAGGTCTTGGGTTCGATTCCCAGGGAATGCATGAAATGAAAAACAATGTATAGCTTGAGTTCATTAGATAAAAGCATTTGCCAAATGCATGAATGTAAAGGATGCACGTGATGCTGTCTTAAAATGAGATCAATAGACATCTCATAAGACGATGCGTTCAGTGCTGTCTATGTAGGTGACTCACTAGGGTTAGAACACAGCTCCAAATTAAATACTCATTAGAGTTTCCAAACAAACCTTAAACTTGGTTAATGTTACTAACGAATAACAAACTGAACTTCATCCTTAAACCAAAAACGCATGTTTTATGTGACTGAACAGATGAAGAGTTAGTCTGTGTGTCGTGTGATTGGACGTTAATAATTCACCGTATTAGCCTGTGTGCAGCTGAAGCCCCGCCCTCTTCCCGTAAGCCCCTCCCACTCCACCAAAACTCCTTCCAAAGAGCCGTGCCTCCGTCTGACCGTCTGCCTGTCCTGCTGCTGCTGGGAAAAACACTCTACCTCAACCACACGCGTCTTCAAACGGGTCCTCTCGGATCCGTCGGAACCTCTGGCAGCGGCGAGTTTGAGCTCTGCTGTGACTTTTGACGTTTTACAAGACTCTTTCTCAGATTTTGTGATACGAAGAAGCTTCTGTGAAAGTTGAGGGACGTCCAAAGAACTTCTGCTCTCTTTTCTTTCTTCACAGTGTTCCACAAACACACTGATGTTTCCTTTCAGTCATTTGTAAAGTTGTTTCCTATACGGCAAAAAATATATATTTTGAAATATATTTTAAAATATATATCAAAATATACAAAAAAAAAATATTTCTAAAATATTTTTCAAAATTTATACGTGAATATATTTTGTCAAAATATTTTTTGGTCATTTTTAATACATTATAAGGAGTATTTAAACAAAAACAATAAAATAAAAAATACATATTACAATAAGAAGTTTTGATAAGCATAATTACAAGCTATTCCATCCAAATTTTATTGAACTTCACAGTTTACAACATATATTTAAAATATATTTTGGCCAGAAAAATATATATTTTTTGCCGTACGGTTAGTCTTCCTGGTTTTCTGTCAGTTGTGTTGGTGATTAAACCAGAAAACTGACCAGCTGACCATTAACCAAAGCTAAACACACTCATTAGCTCGAGCTCATAACATGATGATGATGATGATTACCTCAAAAACACAGATTCTATTCTAGAAATTATAACTAATAATAATAACTAGCAGATATGGGATATATTTTCATATGATATACCAGAAAATAAGACCTGCTTCTTTGTATGTGATGTTGAAGCTGAACTTGCCAAATAGCGGTTAGTGTTGAGACCAAATACCTCGTATTTCTTCTTCTAAAGCACATGAAGGAAGCCGAAGCCAGTCTGATGGTGTTCATGTGTGTGTCTGTGTGCTTAACTAACTGGTTTAACACACTCTTCACTGTTTGAATAGTTACCAAAATAACATGTTCTAGGATTCACGTAAAAGTCTTTAAACCTTTCGGACTCTGATGCTTGTTGAAACACAAACAAAACCAAAATGTAAAAACTAAAATAAAGCAACAAGATTAGAAACCGAGGCCAAACTTTTAGACGAAACAAGTGGAGAAACGTCTGTTCTCTTGTAGAACTTTGATTTATTTTCCCACGAATGAAAACTTCTTTTTCTGCTTGATTTGGGAAATATTGCCAAAATAGATGTACGATTGTTTTTTAATGTTATTCTTATATTGTAGCTGTTCTTTTCATTCATTTTAATTATTTTGCAATTTTATTTCTTCTTTTTCTGTAGAATTAAAATGTTAGAAGCTTGAGAGTTTGAAACAAGTAGATTGTTGATTGCAAAAAAGCCCCTCATGTTTATATGAATTTACAGTCATTCCAGGTGTGATTTTTATCGCGTTATTGTTGAAGAAAACACCTCAGACTCTGAATTTGCTGCTTTAGGATTGAATGGACTCTTTTATATTCCAGATGAAATGTTCATATGTGACTGATTGCTCAACATGTCTATTATTTAGGAGAACTTGTCTAGAGTAGATGCTGATTTTAAATGCTTGTACCAATGAGAGAAGTGATGCTTTAACCTTCAGGATTGTTCTTTTCTCAGCACCAAACGCTCCTGTAGCTTTACCCTGCTGTTACTCTGGTACCGACATTCAGCAGATGAAACTTGCGATACGAAAAGAAAATGCAGCAGATATTGGTTTATTCTCTGCTGTTCACCGTGAGTTTCTCAGCTGAAATCTCGTTTTTCTTCCTTCAGTCGGTTGTATTGAACCTCTGTGCCAAATAAAACAGCGTTACGTAGAATGTTATGCGTTATGTGTTTCATTATTTCTGGGCTGAAATTAATTCCATGTTTGGAATCTTCAGTATATAATTTGATATCTGGGATATGGTCATTGCACTACATTGGGCTGTTTTGTTATCCAGACCTGGCAACCCTGGCTGTATAGAGCAGAACAGATGCTTTCACATTAGAACTGTACTGTACGTTTTCCAGGACAACTTCATTTGGACAACTTTAAAGGTGATGTTCTCAATATTTTGATTTTTAATTAAGGAAAACAGCTTTTTGAAAAGGCTCTCCAAAGTGGATGAATTTGAAAAACGTTTTCGTGTTTCGTAGTGTGGACTCTGAAAACAGAGGCTTTTGAAAAACTTGACGCATGTTTAGTCATGTGACGCATGTTGTACCAATAGACAACTATGTTTATACCATTTATATAATTGTGCTTGTTATGTGATATTCACTTTCACACTGTTGCTACAGATATTTACTTCGTACACTTAATTTTACAGCTCTAAAAAGATGACAGATGACATGGTGCAGTTGCAGAAAAGCGAATTTAACATTTTCAGACATTTCAGTGTGAATGATAAACTTTTGGAAAAAACACTTCCCTGATAGCACACATACATCTCAAAGACGTCTATTTGACATCTGCATTTATATCTGCAAGACGTCTAATGGACGTTTCCTATCAGATGTCAAATAGACGTCTATTAGACATCTTTAAGATGTTTATGATTTAGAATGTATGTAAAACTGACATCTTACAGACATCTGCCAGACGTTTGTACAGATGCTTTGCAGATCAAAAGATCTTTAACAGACATCCCTGGTGAAAAAAACAGCATATGCTGGTAGGTAGGTTTTGCTGCTGGTTTAAGCTGGTCCTTTGCTGGTTTATGCTGGTCCTTGACCAGCAACATGACCAGCAAAAACCAGCAAACGACCAGCTTAAACCAGCATCAAAACCTACCTAACCAGCATATGCTGGTTTTTTCACCAGGGATCTTGCAGACGTACGTGATTTAAAAGCGTTTAAGAGCATTTTAAAACGCAAAGTCCGTTTTCAAATGTATCCGGTTTAATGTAGACACAGCCTCTGATTAACATGGGGAAAATACCATTTATCGCGGTGTCGCGTCGAGATTAGTTATGACGCGACAATGTTTGCAGGAGTGGAACAGAACACACACGCCATCACAATAATCAGAAATTCAGCGGGAAAAAGTCCCGCTCTAGTTCAAACGCATGCGCTTTAGGACGAGTCATTTCACTAGCCGCCATCTTGAATCTGCGATTGTTTTCTAGTACGTGATGTTTCTCTGAGTGAAAACGACTGCGTTTGAGTGACTTTGAAAGGAAAAGGATTCTTTTTATACCCATAAGGGTGTAGTTACGAAATCTACCAGCAGGGGTTAACCAAACCGCTAACCACTTAAACCAGCCAAGCTAAACCATGTGCTCAGAAACTGCTGACGAATGTTGAAAAAAGTCAGAGATCGTCATCAGCAGGTTTGAAAATGTTCTTTTTACCACATGAACACCACATTATGTAAAAACAAGATTATAGACTGAGAATAATATACAGGGGTTTTGTTGTATAGTTTCTGTCTGCTGATCCAGAGTTAGTCCGCCTTCATTTGAAGAGAGAATGAGTTGATATATCGGCTCAGATTCACTCCACACTAAATATAGAAAGTGCTGAAGGAGGAGAAAAGGTGTTTGTGCATGTGTTTGTTCTCACAGGATCATCACAAGTGATGTTACATCAGATAACCAATGCCTTTTCATTTACAATTGATCTTCATCATTTATTCATGAAACACAGCAGATTGATTTAACAGCAGATTAACTCTTATTAAGGAGATTTGATCTCTACAGCAGATACCGAATCTCTCTGGAACATGTGCAGCTCATGTTTCTCAAACAAACCATTTTAAAAATGCCGTATTTTCATGACTGTTAAGTACATAAACAGCTTACATAACAGCTTCTGTAATACAAAAAATAAAATAAAAAAATAATGAATTTAAATTAATAAATTAATGTATGTATATTTGGACAGGAGGATTTTTGTGCCATATTACAGTAATGAGAATGAGTTTTTATGAGAATTTGAGCATAATTGTCAAGAAAATAATGTCACCTATGGTGAAAAAAAAACTGCATGTGCTGCTAAGTATGTTTTGATGCTAGAATGCTGGTCCTTTGCTGGTTTATGCTAGTCCTTAGCTGGTCATGTTGCTGGTCAAGGACCAGCATAAACCAGCATCAAAACATATCTACCAGTAACAAGATGGTTTTTTCACCAGGGACAATGGAACATATCTTAGTACTTATTAAACATGAAGGCCTGGGGTCAGTTGCATAAACAAAGTCACCACATTAAGACGGTGTCTTAAGAACTAGTTTGACTAACTAGTAGTCAACCAAGTGGTTAGCAGTTTTACTTTTTAGATTCAAATTAGATCAGTCTATGTTTTTACATAACTGACTTTAAAAAGTTATGACCAGTCTTGCAGAAAAAATTAGGTGTCTAACCTTTAAGACTGATCTATACAGTTTATGCAACTGGCCACTGTTTCACAGACAGGGATTAAACTAAACCAGGATTAGGCCATAGTTCAGTTAGGACATTTAAAGGTGAAGTCCACTTCCAGAACAAAGATTCACATATAATGTACTCGCCCCCTTGTCATCCAAGATGTTCATGTCTTTCTGTCTTCAGTCGTAAAGAAATTATGTTTTTGAGGAAAACATTTCAGGATTTTTCTCCATATAATGGACTGATATGACGCCCCGATTTTGAATTTCCAAAATCGTTTACAACCGCATTTGTGATCGTTTGAAGCGGCATTTAAACTGCATTTTGGAAGTTCAAACTCGGGGCACCATATCAGTCCATTATATGGAGAAAAATGCTGATATGTTTCCCTCAAAAAACATAATTTCTTTACGACTGAAGAAAGAAAGACATGAACATCTTTTCTTTTAGTTGAAACAGCTCAGACTTACATTTTAGTCTGGGACTGGGCTAAAGCCTTGTCTGTGAAACTGGGGTGGGAACTTATTTTCTTAGTTAAATATAATCCATGACTTCATTATTTTGATCTTAGTGTGAAATATGACCTGCGCATGTTCTGAAGTTCAGGCCAAAATGTCACAGACAGAAAGTGATGCATGAATAATTAAAGCAGCAGCAGCAGCAGTGTGTGTGTGTGTGTGTGTGTGTGTGTGTGTGTACTTGTTTTTGCTACATTGTGGGGACCAAATGTCCCCACAAGGATAGTAAAACCTGAAATTTTTGACATTGTGGGGACCGACTTGTGGTCCCCATGGGTACAAAAGCTTATAAATCATACAGAATGATTTTTTTTGAGAAAGTAAAAATGCAGAAAGTTTTCTGTAAGGGTTAGGTTTAGGGGTAGGGTTAGGGTAAGGGGATAGAAAATACAGTGTGGACAGTATAAAAACCATTGCACCTATGGAGAGTCCCCACAAAGATAATAAACCAGACTGTGTGTGTGTGTGTGTGTGTGTGTGTGAAAGAGAGAGAGAGAGAAAGAGAGTGTGTGTGTGCGTGCATGAGTGTCCTGCCTGTGTTGCCATGGAAACGGGTCATCCCTTGTCACATGACCTTGTCTCTGACCGCAGTGCGCTGACAGTCCTCATGTATAATTCAGCACTTGAAATGTGTCTCGCTGCGAAACTGTTTCACACTCACTGACGCACAGAAAATAGCTTTGCTAGCAACATTTCCAGTATTCCTTACATCACAGAGGAGAGTTTTCGCTGACTTCTGGAATCTTTGGAAAGCATGAAATGATTAGTCACATGACATTTAGAGCTCATGTGATTGGCTCAAAACATTAATGAGGTGACATGAGACTTGCACGACAAAACTACATTTCCCATCAGTCTTTGCTGCTGCATAAAATACACAGATCAGATAAGCATGATCAGTTACACATCTAACGCAAACAGAACAAAGCAGATATCATTCATGTACTTGATGTTTAAGTGTAAGAAATGATTCAGATAAAAGGAGTCTGAATCAATGAGGAATATCAGAAGCCAAGTCCTGACTGTGGCAAAAGGAGGAGTTGGGGATGGAGGAGGGGGTGTTTTGCTCCCGAGCAAGCGACAAAGCTGCCGAATAATACTGAATAGAGCTTATATAGGAATGCCATGATAGGTGTCGTATTCCTATAGGTAGATGTGATCGGCTGAGAGTCAGCTGATGCGAGCTTGACTCACGTGACCTGTCAGAACTAACGCTATATGCTTAATAGGTGGACAGTAGTGAAGTATTTTTAGTAGAGTGTTTTTCTTAGGAAAACTTTACTACATTTCAAAGGATAATGTCATACTTTTTACTGCACTTCATTTCATAAATAAAAGTTGATTTACCTTTACTACTCAAGAACATTAAAAATGTAGTACTTTCTTGTACTCAAGTAAATCTCTGAATTACTTTTAGTTGAACAAAAGAAAGAAAGTAATAGATTTCTTATGTCATTAAATATTAAGTGATATTTAATATGAAATGTAATGCAGTGAAAAGTACAGTACTATGATTTGGAATGTTGTGAAGTAAGTAGTGAAGTTTTCTAAAGAAAAACACTGATAGTGTACAGACATATAGTTGATTGACATGAGCGTCTTACCTCAGATCAGCTGTAACAGTCCCACCTCCATGTTTCAATGCCGGAGCAGGGATGCAAGTCAGACAAGAATATCTCTAATTGAGCGATTGAGGTGTTGTGTTGCCGGATGTAATAATGAACATAGTGGTCGTCATTTACTCCCGACATCTGAGCCGCTGAAGATGCAGTGGATTACATTTGTTTGTGAAGGGAATGCGCCTCCCGATCTACATATATCCGTTATATGTAGTATATATCTCTAGTTAGCAAGTTTAGCGGCAAAACGCAGCTAAACATGGCTAAAGTAAACAGGCTCGTCACTCCACAGAGAGAAGAGAGGGGCGGGGCGAGCAGAGCTCATTAACATTCAACGCAGCCTCGACCAGAATAGCATGATTTTTGCAGAGCTGATTTTGACAAGGTAAAAAGGGCGTTGTTTTACACAACCATTGAGAATTTTTAATCAAAGTATATTATAGACTTTTCATTAACACGTTTCATGACACGTCTGGTCATGTCAACATGTTGACAAACAGAATTGACATTTACACTTCGTTAGCTGTTTAAAAAAAGTCAATAACGGTCAATAGAGTTCATGACCAGTTCTTTCCCATAATGCTTCTCTGTTTATACCTGCAGTGTGTTTCTGTGAGGCTGACAGTCAGAGTGATTGAATGTGATGGCACTCTGACGCACTGCAGCGATGATTCTGAGATCTTTACTGACACTCCTGGGATCCCAGAAAGCTCTTAGTCAGTCACTTTACACCCATTCAGTCTATTAAACATCCTTCCTTTCTCCTTCAGCGTGTTAAGAGAGGAGGAGAGAAGGACTGCTAGAATAGTAGATAGATAGGTAGATAAAGAAGAGAGGGTGTGTGTGTGTTTATGGCTCTAAGAGCAGAAGGCAGGGTCAGGACGAGCAGGTTGACTGTGTTTAATTGTTTGTATTAACAGCTGATATTTCTGACAGACTGTGTTTACAGTGTTTGTGATGCAGCAGTTTGTCACTGAAGAACAATTGTTCTTATGTATAGAGATTCTTCATTTCATTTCAGAGCATGTCCATTTACTGACTGTCTGATGTGAAATCATCAGATCTGACTGATACATGTCATTCAGAGTCAGTGTGAACATCACATCAGTCCACATGGTAATGATTGAAAATAGTTTGAACTTCCTGTAGCTCCATCAGTGGAGCAGACGCTAGAAACACGAAGGTCATGGGTTCAAATCCCAGATAGAACGGATCAAATGTATAATGCAATGCAAGTCACTTTGAATAAAAGCATCTGGCAAATGCATGAAACTGCATACTGAGATCTTTGTGAAGCAGGGTTTAGCACAAGCTGACTACTAAACTACAAACTGTGTTTGAGTAATATTCTGTGAAATTATCAGAACTATTTTGGTATCAGCAGAAATTACGAGCAACAAAGTTGCATTCTGCACTAATTCTGTACAGGATTGATGCTGCTAGACCATTTTGTGTATATATCAGTATTTTTGTCTTGTGTTTTCCAGTACAAATATCTAAACATTCTTAAATCAGAATATATTTAATGGAGCAGCAAAATGACATGAAATATTAAGTTTTGTTTAACAAGAAGTTTAAGAAATATCAACTTGTTTTCCCTTTGAAAGTAGTTAATTTTTCTGACCTCATTAGCAGATATTTGTTCTTGTTTTAATCATAAACTCACTTCATTTTGATCATTTTCTCATTAAACAAGACTTCATATCTCATGTCATTTTTTCATCTTGATTTAAGAATGTTTAGATACTTACACGAACAGTCAAAGGTTTTTGAACAGTAAGATTGTTAATGTTTTTAAAGAAGTATCTTCTGCTCGCCAAGCCTGCATTTATTTGATCTAAAATACAGTAAAATTGTGAAATATTTTTACTATTTAAAAGAATTGCTTTTTATTTCAATATATTTTAAAATGTAATTTATTTCTGTGCTGTGCAGCTGAATTTTCAGCATCATTACTCCAGTCTTCAGTGTCACATGATCCTTCAGAAATCATTCTAATATGCTGATTTGCTGCTCAACAAACATTTATTATTATGATTATTATTATTATCAATATTTTAAAACAGTTGAGTACTTTTCTTCAGGATTGATGAATAGAAAGATGAAAAGATCAGCATTTATCTGAAATAAAAAGCTTTTTTAACATTATACACTATACCATTCAAAAGCGTAAAGTCAGTTTTTTGGGAAAGAAATTATACAAATTAATACTTTCATTTAGCAAGCATGCTTTCAAATGATCAAAAGTGATGATAAAGACATTTAGACTGTTACATTAGATTTCTATTTTAGATAAATGCTGTTCTTCTGAACTTTTTATTTATCAAAGAAACCTGAAAAAAAGCCACTCAGCTGTTTTTTTGAGCAGCAAATCAGAATATTAGAATGATTTCTGAAGGATCATGTGACTGGAGTAATGATGCTAAAAATTCAACTTTGAAATCACAGGAATAAATTACATTTTAAAATATATTCAAATAGAAAGCAGTTATTTTAAATGGTAAAAATATTTCAAAATTTTACAGTTTTTTTTTCTGTACTTTAGATCAAATAAATGCAGGTTTGGTGAGCAGAAGAGACTTCTTTAAAAAAACATTAAAAATCTTACTGGACTGTTAGTGTATGCTGGAAAACCAAGCAGAAATACTGAGGGAGAAGCACTTTTTGCAGTGTCTATGTTGGTGATTCTGGGTAAGAAAGCTGTAAAGTGGATCAGATTCAATGCCAGTCAAGATTTTATGCAAAATGCATAAAAAAAGCAAAAATGCCTAAATGCCAAAAAAGCCTAAATAAAGTTTTAATGCAAACAAAAACTGTTACCCTGCATGCAAACGCACACAGATCAGCAGCGTAAACATACAACACAGACGTCCTCTGTTTCAGCACATCCAGCTGCTTTAATAACAAAGCCACGCTGGGAAATCTGTGAAGTTATTCTAAAACTGCGAAGGCTTCTGTGTAAATCTGCTCTGAGCTCTTTTCATTAGTTGCGCACGAACCCCGCGGCGCTGCAGCGGCTCACAATCTGAAGGCCGAAGCGTTTATTGTGAAGTTCTGATAACTGGAGTCGTGAGTTTGAGATGCGGTTTACGTGCTCTTCACGCTGGCCGGGTCGGACTCGTGTTCTCCGTGTCGGGCCGAGAGTCGGTCCAGAGTGCGTGGAGAGTCTGCGGGCGTCCGGCAGCGGCAGCAGCGGGCGAGATCGGCGCGGAACGAGGGCGTGTAGAGGCCGTAGATCACGGGGTCGCAGCAGGTGTTCAGATTCCCGAACACGAAGAGCAGGTGATGGATGTACTCGGGCGTGACCTTCAACATCTCTGGCTGGAACCAGTACCAGATGCCCAACAGATAGTAGGGCGTCCAGCACACCACGAACGACAGGACGATGATGATGGTCATCTTAAGCGTCTTCATCCGGGCCTTCGGGATCATGTCTGTGCCGCTGCGTCTCAGAGACTCGCCCGCTGCAAAGACAAAATGTCATCGGTGATCAGAGGCGTTCCTTGAGCCCTAGAGCTTTGTGTTCGCAACATTAAGGTCATGGGTTCGATTCCCAGAAAATGCATGAGATCATTTGTTTATACACTTGACAGACACTTTTATCCAAATCAGTTTACATTGCATTCAAGGCATGTATTTGATTAGTTCATGCTTTTCCTGGGAATCAAACTTATAACCTTGTTGTTGCAAGGAAGTGTGCAGGAAGACTAAAACTAAACCTGATCAAATGTAAAGCTTGAATGCAATGCATGTCAGATAAGAACATGTGCCAAATGCATGTTAAAGTAAAACGAGCCCTCAGTTTTTGTAATTTTGATTCAGTTCTAGTTATTTTAGTACATCAAATTGAAAAAAAAAAATGAAATTCAAATAAATAAATGAAATTGGCAACTAAATTAAATAACTTTTTAATATTTTTAGTTAGTATTTTTTTTTTGTCAAACAAAAAAATAAATAAATAAATAAATAAATAATCGCTATGATTTTAGATTTAATTAACAATGCTCCACATATTAAACGTCTAAAAATATTTTAACATCCAAAAAAAAAGACAAATTAACTGCTATTGTTTTTTTTTTTTTTAAATGCCTAAATTACTTTATAAATTACTTAAGTAAATATGGTGCAACTGGACAGTTTTTGTTACTAATTCTTAACAAATAAACCTTTTTTTCTGTACATACTGAAAATGTTTGGATACGTTTAAAAATAAAAATAAATTTAAAAAAAAAATATATTAAACAATAATTGTTAAATTATAGTTTCAAAATACAGGATTAGCCTACAAGCAAACTTCATTTAGAAACACATTAGCAGCCCAAATCCTAATCATTAAACTAACATTTAATAATAAACCGTATTCTATATAGCAACAAGCTTTTTAAGGTGCTTACAAAAAAGGAATGTTAAACTAAAAAGTAAACATGAATAATAAGAGAATAATGTAAAATGTAATAAATATGTTAGAATGGCAGGGTGATGTTTTTTTTATCATGATAACACACACTTCTTCAGTGTTCACCTGTCTCTAAGCCTATAAAAACATCCAGCAAACCCTCATGAATATGTGACCTTGTTTGTTGCCCTTGGCAGGACTCAAGTGACCGTAGAGTGGGATCAGAGCAAAGCTCTCGGGGCTCCAGAGGGAGGAAAATAGAAGTTGCGCTGATCCGACACACTGCTGCGATATTACAGTAATCCACTGACTGCTGTTACTGTAGACATATGACTGTGTGTTATTGAGCCCCTAATGGAGCCGCTAAACCTGAGAGGGGCATTATGGGTATCTGCACTGGCTAAAATTAACTGTTTTCCACACCTGCCAACAGAGAAGAGCTGAGAAAATGTACTGGACGTATGTATTTCTTACTGCTTATGTAACAGTGTATTGCATCATGATTATGAATTATGTTTTGTTGTTTTATATCAGTGTCAGTCCAGCAGGTTGTGTCAACCACAAGCATCAAATCTAGCCACATAAGACAAAAAAAGTTATAATTATGAGATAAATTGAGATTTAAAAAGTCATAATTAAGAGCAAAACATTTTGTCATTAGTTCAACTTTTTAATTTTAACTCATTTTTTTATACTTCATTTTTATGACCTTTTATCTCATACTTATGTATGTCAAACTTTTTGCTCATAAATATGATTTTGTATGCCATACCTTTGACTTTCTGTCATAATTATGACTCTTTATCTCATAATTTAGATTATCTCATAATTACAACTTTTTATCTCATAGTTATGATTGTCATGCTTTTGATTTTTGCTACAGTCATGATTGTGATAATTTTGAGTTTTTACCGTATAATTATGACTTTATCTTATAATTGTTTTTATCGCATAATTATGACCTTTTATCTCAGAAATGTCATACATTTGACTTTTTGTCATAATTATGACTCTTTATCTCATTATGCTGATTCTCATAATTCCGACCTTATCTTATAATTGACTTATTGTAACATTTAGACATTTCTCATAATGACTTTTGTGTATACTTTTTTCTCATAATTTACACTTTATACCTCATAATTTTGACCTTTTATCTCATACTTTTATACTGACTTTTCATGTCAGAATTATGACACTTTATCTCATAATTTCAATTATCTCATAATTATGATTTATTCTATTATTTACAAATTTATCTCATAGTTACAACCTTTTATGGCATAATGACTTATCTCAAATTTTATAATTTTTACCTTCAAATTACGACCATTTTATCTAATTATGACTTAGTATGTCATTACTTTTTTATGGGGCAGAAAAGGCCTTCCATAGAAACTGAACCTGACACTAAATTTTCTTACTTTACATTTTGTTTTGATGGTTTACTCCACATGTGTGTTGAACATGAAGAAAACTAGTCATCCCAAAAAAACAACATTTTACATTAAGGTACAAGCTTCAGGATGATGTGCAAGTCATAGGTGACCCTGGAGCACAAAACTTAATTTTGACAACTTTAAAGTTGATTTTCTCAGTATTTGTTTTTTTTTTGCACCCTCAGATTCCAGATTTTCACATAGTTGTATCTCGGCCAAGCGCTGTCTTCTCCTAACAAACCATACATCAATGAAAAGCTTATTTGTTCAGCTTTGTATAAATCTTAATCTCCAAAAAAAATGGACTCTTATGACTTGTTTTGTGGTCCAGGGTCACATATTTGCTTTAGTAGAAGTTTGATTTGACTCTCATATGACAGTGTAGAAGAATGACTGCTTGCTGTTAGAGTGGAGTGTAAGAGTCTGTGAGTCTCAGCGGGGCCGCGGGTTGCTTTACCTTTGCTCTTGTGCAGCTGTCTGTTGATCTCGATGAGGATGCAGGTGTAGCAGCAGCTCATGACCAGCAGCGGAATCACGTACAGCGTCACGAAATGAAACATGTTGTACGCCGTCTCATGCCAGCGCTCGCGGAAACTCCCGTGTGTGACGCACTGAGTGAAGTCCACGCTCTCCGCTTTGACCGTCCGGAAGATGAAGAGCTGCAGAAGAATGATAAACCAGCTGATCAGAACCAGTGAGTGTTCATGCACTGTCAGTTGTGTGGTATTTTGCATCCATTACATGTCTTCTTTTAGACTAGTGGAAAGAAAACATCCAAAATACACATTGCCCTTTATCTGTTTGTGTCTGTAGATTTTAATCTTTTAAAGAGATTTTTCTCTTACAAACACCAAACTGAACAGTTTTATCCCTCTATATTCTGAAGTTTATATTTGTTCATATTTCATTCATGGTGAAAATGTGTTTGTTGTTATTTTCTGATTTATGGAGTGATAAAAAAAGAAATCCAAAATTCCCTCTGGAAAACTCTAATATGACAACAAAATTCAACAAGAATTATGAACCTGACTTTATGCAATATTCAGATTTATTCGCTGGAAATTCATGCAAATTAGTGCATACTTCATTATGCAGTAGTCAACATTTGAAGTGGATCAAAAAAGTTCATCAAAGTTGAGTGGAAGTGTGTGTTAGTGTGTCTGTTAGTAAACGTGTGAGAGTGCGTTAGTGAGCGTGAATGAGTGTGAAATAGTGAGAATGTGTAAGCGTGAATGAGAGTGTGTGAGTTAGTGAACGTGTGAGCGTGAGTCCTAAAATCAAAACAATACCCATTCTTGTCTTAGAACAAATTTGATTAACTTTTTTGATCCACTTCAAATGTTGACTACTGTATAATGCCTCATTCACATTTTGAATCTGTAGTATTTATTGAGTGTGGGTGTTTGTGTTTAAGTGAGAGTGAGTTTAAGTGTATGAGAGATTGTGTGTGTGTGATTGAGCGTGCAGGTGATTGTGAGTTAGTGAGTAAATAAGTGGAAGTGTGTGTGTGAATTACTGAGCATGAGTGAGAATGTGTAAGCGTGAATGAAAGTGTGCGAGTTAGTGTGTTAGTGAGTTAGCTTGTGTGAGTGTGTGTGTTAGTGAGTGCGTGAATGAGTGTGAGTGAACGTGTTAGTGAGTGAGCATGAATATGTGAGTGTGTGTTTGTGAGTGCGAGTTGGCGAGTGAGTGTGTGTGTGTGTGTGTGAACGAGTGTGAGTTGGTGAGCGTGACAGTGCACGAATGAGAGTGTGTCTGTTAGTGAACATGTTAGTGAGTGTGAATGAGTGTGAGTTAATGAGTGAGCATGAGTGAGAATGTAAGCGAGAATGAGAGAGTGTGAGTTAGTGTGTTAGTGAGTGAGCTTGTGTGTGTTAGTGAGTGCGTGAATGAGTGTGAGTTAGTGAACGTGTTAGTGAGTGAGCATGAATATGTGAGTATGTGTGAGAATGTGAGCGAGAGTGTGTGTTAGTGAACGTGTGTGAGTGAGTGTGAATGAGTGTGAGTGAACGAATATGAGTTAGTAAGTGACAGTGCATGAATGAGTGTGAGTTAGTGTGTCTGTTAGTGAGTTAGTGAGCTTAAGTGAGTGTTAGTTAGCATGAGTTAGAGTTAGTGAGTGTGAATGAGTGTGAGCTTGAGTGTGTGTGTTAGTGAGCATGTGTGAGTTGAGAGTGTATATTAGTGAGTGTAAGTTAGTGAGTGAGTGTGAGAGTGTGTTCGATAACGTGAGTTAGAGTTAATGAGTGAGCATGAACATGTGAATGTGTGAGTGACTGAATGAGTAAGTTTAAGTGTAAGTTAGTGTGTGAGTGAGTTAGTGAGTGAGCATGAGTGTGTAAGTGAATGAGTGTGAGTTAGTGAGTGTGCGTGTGAGTATGCATATATGAGTGTGTTTGTGTGAGCGAGTAAGTGTGACCTGTGGTGATGCAATCATTGCGCTGAGGCTCCATGCCAGCAGTAGCATCCTCCTGTTCCTGCGGTGAGCGTTGAGCGAGTCCAACGGGCGCAGGATTGCGTGATGCCGGTCCAGACTGATGACCACCAGGATGAAGGCGGAGGTTTGCATGGCGAACAGCTTTAGGAAGCACAGCAGCTTACAGAGTCCGTCTCCGGCGTACCACTGCACCGTCACGTTCCACACCATGTCCAGCGGCATCACGATGAACGTCATCATCAGGTCGGCAGACGCCAGGCTCATAATGAGAGGACGCAGGTGAGACGCCACACGCCGGCCGCGGCCTCGCGACACGCTGATGAGGAGCGCCAGGTTACTGACGGCGGCGAACAGGAAGAGCACCATAGTGGCCGCTACACGGGCCTGAGCCGCGGGAGTGAAGGTGGGCGCCGTCCAGTCCGTCAGCGGCGGTGGGAGAGACGCGTTAGACGGGGACGGCAGTGACGTGTTTTCAGACATCATGCCGCTCTGATCTGCACCTGCATGAGACAAAAACAGCATCTGAATGAGGTAAAACTGAACAACAGTGGTGTAAAATACACTCATGCTCTGATATGAAAACATCAGTGTACAATATGGTGTGTATCCACTTCTAAACCAAAATATATACACACTGCAGTATTTAGACATTTTGACATTTTAGTCTCACAATTATGATTTAGAATTTATCATCATTTAGACCTTTTTATTCCATAATTATGTCAGAATTACAACTTGTAATTATCTCTTATTGGCATAATTATTATTTTAAAAGTCATATTTATGACTTTTGATCTCATTTAAACTTTCTAGTATTACAATTATAACATAGTATGTTACAAGTTTGGCTTTTTTCTCATAATTTTGACTTCTTAATTATGACTTGGTATATAATTATAAATTTTATTTAAAAATTGTGACTTCTTGTCCTAATTAAAATATTTTTTAATCTCATAATTATGACTTTGTATGTCACAATTACAATGTTTCTATCATAATTATGTTTTTGTCATAATTATGACTTTTTATCTTTTTTGCTAGTCAGTTATGACATTTAAAAAAATAATGCACTAAAAACTTGTACTTGTGACATACTCTTATATTTATTACTTTTTGTCATAATTATGATTGTTTTTGTCAATTATGACTTTATCTTATTAACTAACTTTTTAATCTCATGTCACAATTAAATTTTTTTGTAATTTTATCTCATAATTATGACTTTTTTGTCATAATTGTTTTTTACATGTCATATTTATGACTTTTTAATCTCATAATTCATATGTGATCATTTTCATGTTTTGTCAAAATTATGATCTTTTAATGACATAATTATGATCTTATGGGGTGGAAATGGGCTTCCATAGAAACTCAAGCTGAAACTTTTGTTTAATCAGAGGTTGATTTTTTTTTTTTTTTTTTTTTTTTTTTTCTGAGGAATATTCCACATTTGTGTCACCACATGAGCAAAATTTAAGTCATCCTAGATAAAATTCATTTTGTGTTTGCTAAGTCGAGCATCACTGTTATCGCTCATAGTAAATGTTATTAAAGTCATGATAATGATTTATTTTTCCTAAAATATTTGTCAAAAATCAGATTGCATGATTACATTGCATCATTAGTTAAGCATTTCTTATTGCTCATATTTCGTAATTTGAACAAACTGTTATAAATATTAAAGTTTTATGAAATGTTAGCAGCAGCAGATCTTTTCTTTCATATTGTGACGTAACAAATGATGCCAGATGTTCTGCATACGTCACTAAAGAAAAGATCCAGTAATGACATTAAACATTACCAAGTCAAAAAAACTGAAAAATGAAGCATTAGCACAGATGAATCATTCAGTAACATGCATTTAGAAAACGAACAGGGTGAATTCGCACATCAGACAGACTTTAAAGTGTACTCAGAGCAGCATTTGCCCTTAAACACAGACACGCCGTCCGTCAGAGTCAGATCGGAGCAGATAGCAGAGACGAGCTGTCCCAACTGTCTTTGTGTGTCTCTGTCCTCGCCGTCAGGCCGCTGAACCAGCATTCAGCACAGTGCAAAGAAGCTGTCAGGAGCTGCGACCGTGAAACACCACACACATACGCAGCTAAAGCCCTAATCTCAGCCTGAACCGTTGAACAGCAGGTTCCTGCCAGACCGAAGTTCCTTCAGCTCCAGGAATTTAGTTCAGCATCACACACACACTGAGATCCGACGCAGATCGGCACAGAACAACACGTCCTGATGGAATCAATAGTGTGTAACACAAACCCACGGAGTCTGGGATAATTAACACGTTCATTAACAAACACTCCACATGTTAAATGAGAAGCCTGAGAAGTCTCAGTGGGGTTTGATGTTTTAATCTGAAGGTCAACGTTTAGTTTGTTAATCAGGTGAACAGCATAAATGACACATGCTACACCTTCCTGCTGACTGCAAATGAAACCAACATCACTGTCACAATGCACTTATAAATCAACACTGAATCCAGCGACTGTGGGGTTAAATGTTGTGTTTGAGATCCCAGCGTGAGGTTTAAAAGTCTAACAGCACATTCTAACCTGGACAGAAATAGGATTTTTAACATTCTTGCAGCTCAAACAGTACACAAATGTCATGGGTTTGATTCCCAGGGAATGCCTACTTTGAATTCAATGCAACTGCTTGGATAAAAGCATGTGCCAAATGCATAAATGCACATTTTTTCAAGGTTATGAAACATTGATGTAAAATACAAATAATGGCAGCACTTTACTTGAAGCCTTTATGTATAATGCATATAATTTTGATAAAAAATTTTTTTGCCATTTTTGCAGATTCCTTATATCTGAAAATGGTTATGTGTTTTCATACATTATACATTCTAAAGAAATGGATAAGTATTTTAAAGCATAACTGTGGTTACAATTATTCACGAGATCATATGAAAAGTTTATTTGCAAAAACAGATAACTCATTTTTTTTTCAAAAATCATGTTTTTTATTATTTTATTGTTAACAGTTTTTATTTAGTTATTTTTTACTTAATCAAAATAACCCAACTCCAGTTTGACTGAGATTAATTGGAATGCACAATGAAAAAAACATGATTTTTGAAAATTGTTAAAAATTGAGTTTTTGCAAATGAACTCTTCATATAATGCAAGTTATGTAAAGGTTTAGTAATCTTTCTGATTCAGCAGAATTTGCAGGCAAGATTATCATCAGGTTTTGTTCATCAAAGCAAAAGAGACACCAAATTTGTAATGAAAATATGCAAATAATATGCAAAGTAGAATCATTATTTTGACTCCACTGTAATATATACAGACTGTAAATATGATTTATTGGACATCTTTTATGTCAGGTCTATAATTTATTAAACAGTACAGGATATTAAAATATTTAAAGGTCTAGTCCTGCATAAACACTATTATATTTATATTAATATTCATTTAACATTGGTTTATCATTACCCATTCTCACCAGTTTCTGATCTGAAGTCCTGTCTATTTTACCAGATGTTTGTCACTTTTACAGTGTGATTGAATTTGATTTAGGTGTGTTTTAGATGAATTTGATTAAGGTGTGATTTAGGTGTGTATTAGCTCTTCGTCAACTCGTGTGTCCAGTAGAATCAGATTTTAATGAAATGCTCACCTCAGACTAATTTCAAATCCTTCTTCTCTCAGGCTGATTCTCTGTGTAATATCCAGCAGACTCTTTCTGTCCCATCGCACTGAATCCTCTTCAAATCAGTCTAATGAATTCCTGATTATCCTGATTTCACATCCCATGGGATGAGCTGATGATGATCGGGATCTGCTGCTCATCCTGGACCCGATCATCACGTCTCATAATCCAGTTTAAGACATGAACAAGACATGATGAGGAGATGATGATGATGATCCTGGCGAACTGAGGAGCTGCGGTGAGATCAGACTGAGTGTGTGTGTGTGTGTGTGTGTGAGAGAGAGAGAGAGAGAGAGAGAGAGATAACTCCACTCATGTGAACCGATTGGAAACTGCCGTTTAAAATTCTTGATAAATCCAGATTCGTAAGGTAATGTATTACTCCTGTTATAAGCCTTGTGTTTCATATATATTAATTCTATGAGAATGTAGCTGGACGTTGTATTCTGCATTATTAGGGTGCAACTTGCGGATCCGCGAATCATTTGATTCAGATCGGGGCTTCGTTACGGGTTCGCGAATCATTTGAGTCAGATCGGGTGCGGGTCCGCGAATCGTTTGATTCAGATCGGGGCTTCGTTACGGGTTCTGATTCGAATCATTTGATTCAGATCGGGTTCGCGAATCATTTGATTCAGATCGGGGTTTCGTTACGGGTTCGCGAATCATTTGATTCAGATCGGGGCTTCGTTACGGGTTCGCGAATCATTTAAGTCATATCGGGACTTTCGGGACTCAGATCGGGTCAGCGAATCATTTGTACATAAGAAGTGTTTGTGTGGAAAATAATTTTACTGACTGATAAAAGTTTTGATATAAAATTTATTTTGCTATTATCAGTGCAGTAGGTGCCATAATCTTGGATGAGGCAGAGAGATTCACTCAGGATGTTTGATAAAACTGGTGAAAGTGTTAAGAGTGAAATGAGACAATAATGAGAAGACATTTTCCCCTGCTGAAATACAGAAATACTGCATGAAATAATACATGATTTATGATCACACAGTTGGCATCACAAGAGTTCAGGGCATCTCATCCACCCTTGAAAATGTCTCATTTTAATATGTTCATGTGATTTATCAGACGCGTCCACTAGCGCAGGTGCAGCTCCTCTGGAGATTTTAGTTCCTGCTTCAGTTTTGTTCATGTTGAGTCTTGAATCCTTGTGTTTGTGGTCTGGAAGCATCGCTGTGGCAAACACAATTCCTAAAAAACTAGAAAAGCTCTTTCCAGTGGAGATATTATCCTTTGTGTCACATGACTGTGCAGAATCTGGACCTCAGTCTCCTCATCAGGGGCGTGGCCTCATGGCTGTCAGGTGGAGTGAGGGGCGGAGTCACTGTGCTCCTGACCAATGGGTGTTTGCTGAAACATTTACATCATTTATGCACTCAAATACATTCAGTTACATAACAGACATGAGAAACAGATTCATACCCATTCATCTGTACCGGCCTCGGCTTCACAGATTCAGCAGACACATCGCCTGTAAAGGTAAGGTCAGATTTCATCTGTTTGAAGGCTTCTCTCTGTATTTTCCCTGATATTTGTGTGTTTGTTCAGACTGACCGTGTGCTGCTGATCCTGAGGACTCTGATGGAACGATCTGCTGATTCACCTCTGCTTTATCATACGTGTTATTCAGATTCCTGACGATCACATTCAACATGTTTTCAAATGTAAGTTTTATAATGTAAAAGCTGCAATACATGACTTGAAAATCTAATTCCAATAAATCTTTGAGAAAAATTGCCATTGTGATTTAAAATGCAATTTAAAAACTCCAGGTTTGCTTGTAGGGCTGTGCATTTTGGCTTAAAAAAAGATTTTTATATTGCTATGGCTATATAATAATATCAATAAGAATTTTTTTTTGTTATTATACTATTATATACTATATTATTATTACCTAATTAAAAATTATACAAAAATATATACAGTGTATTTAAAAATAATAATAATAATAATAATAATAAAATAAAATATAAACACACATAAAAAATAAAAAATATAAATTACTAATATTTATGCCTTAATTTCTTTATTTTCAAACATTAAACTATCAAACTTCTATTTAGTGAGTATAGTGAGTATAGTGAGCTTCACTATTTAGGGTAAAATCTAATAGTGTGTTTTTTTTTTCAGATAAAAATTGCAATTGTGAATTGAACTTTTGCTGTGCTTGTTTATAGGTCTTTTATTATTATTGCTGTTATTAATGAATACAAATGTATAATACTAACATTTATGCCTTAATTTTTTTAAACATGGCACATCAAACTTTTATTTTGATTGTATACCTCCAGAAACTAATGCTCTTTTGTTGTTGACAAGTAGGGGAAAATGGTTGTTGCATATTTCATTTTCAGATGATTTAAATACAATACAAATTGAAAAGGGAAAGTTTTTGTTGTTTTTGAAGGCTATTCGCTTTCATTGTTGGGCAAAGATCATTTTAAACATTATGCGTCTATGATATGTCTGTGTTTAGATAATTTATTAAAAGTGTGTTTTGACCTGTTGGCCTCTGGAAGTGTGTTGTGATGATCAGCTTGTTCTTCCTGCTGCAGGTGTGTCTCTGATGACGTGATGGTTTGGCTGTGCTGCTTCCCGTCTACTGAAGACGACAAGAGAATAGCACATGGTAAATCTGTTCTTCTGTTGACAGTGTTGTGAATGTGTGTGTTCAGTTCTTACTGTGTGCGTTCTCTCCGTTCTGCATCTCTCTCCTCCACTGCTGGATGTCAGATCTCACAGCCATCGTCCTGCACACACATGAGAGTGATATTCTCATCACTGTATCTCTAACAGCACACTATAGCTTAATTTACTCAAAAACACACTCATGCACCATCTGATAATGAGGTGAGTGTTATGTGGTGTGTGTTACCGTGGCTGTCGTCGGGTATGATGGGCGGTTCGTTGTGATGCTGCTCCTCTCTGAGAATGGAGGAGAACATCAGTGATCAGGATGTGATGAAAGTGACAGTAAAGTAAATACAGCTACACAATTTCAGGAAAATCTAATCTCAGAGCAGATGCAGATGCAGATTATTTACTGTGAACCAAGACATTTTAAATCACTGAAATCACTGGATCATGAGCTGCTCACATGGAAATGAACACAGTGCTTCACTTTGGAACACACAGCACATGTGTTGATTTAATTAAATCACAGCATTTGAGATTTAATAATTGTATAAATCCATATTCACATATTATTGATTTTATTCCAATTTATAGTGCAGCCCTAATAATGAGACACTGAGAGAATAAGTGCATGTTTGATGTTCACACAGACTGACCTGCTGCAGGAGCAGCTTCTGCTGTAACGCTTCACTCAGTTCACTGACCAGACGCTCCTGCACTGAACCAGACACGTCCTGCAGAGCAAACACACCACTCATCATTACACTCAAACACTGCATATCTCTAGCATGTGTAGTGCATTGTAAGTTGCTTTGAAATGTAGGATTCAGATAATAAAACATGACTTATATTCCAGCAAATGGTGCTGTCTCACCCGACATTTGCACAGCAGTTGAAGAGCATCTTTATAGTACATGGCGGCTTTTTCTGGGTCCCTCATCTGTAATTTGATCCCACCGAGACCCTCACAGGCCTGCCACTGACCAGTTGGGTCATCTGTGAGAAGAGAGACAGATAGACAGACAGTCATGTAACAAAGAGACAGGCAGCATATGTGTGTGTTTTCCAGCATTCCCTACCATCATAAGTAGTGTGTGGTAAGTAAGTATGGCCTAATGGTTAGAGAGTCAGACCTGTACCCCAAAAGTCACGGGTTAGAGTAAATGACCAGTGCTCTCTTCCACCTTCAGTACCACGACTGAGGTGAGACACTTGAGCAACGCACCAAACCCCCATATGCTCCTTGGGCACCACAGCAAAAATGACTGCTTACTGTGGGACACTATATGGGACACTAAACATCATTTCACAATCACCAGCTGGTATGCTCTTGATAGCCACCAGAGGGCCTGGTCCCCTCAGTCCGTTCGCCACAGGGCCCCCTCAGGACATCCCAGGTCTCATCAACCCTGTTAGCTCTCCGTATAAAAGCCTGGTTAATTCATCAATTTTTGTGTGCAAATCTGAGCCTTTGTGTTCTGTTTCTCCTGTGTCTTGTTTTTGGCTTGTCTGGAGTTGTGTTTTTGCCTGTTTCCTGGATATTATCTTTGTTTGGATCTTTTGCCTGGATTTTTAGTTTATGACTTTGGATTACCGCTCAATAATTACTGCATTTGAATCCTCAGCCTTTGAGCCTTGGAGCAGTTTATTACACCTACATTATGTATCTATGCAGTATATTACGTAATAGCAGTAAATATTGACCTTGTGAGGGCATTTTTGTCCCCATGAGGAAACAAGCTGATAAATCACACAGAATGAAGTGTTTTGAGAATCTAAAAAAAAAGGCCTGTTTTGTTTGAGGGGTAGGTTTAGGGTAAGGAGATAGAAAATACAGTTTGTACAGTAGAAAAACCATTGCGCCTTTGGTGCTTTATTCCCAAACAGGGATTAAATTTATTACAATGTGGCTTTTTATTCTTGGTGTGGTTTGCTTTCACGCAGCAAAGTTTCGAAACGGACCAAATGTGTTAATACAAGTCACGCGCAAGTAAACTGTCCTCTCACTGGTCAAAGCTCCACGGTTTATTTTCCAAATTCCGCTCAGCTGTCATCCGACAGGATGGAACAACAAGCTTTGCGGGCTTATTGTTGCTTTTTTTTTTTTTTTTTTTTTTTTTTTTTTTGGTAGCGGTCGTTGTATTAATCTAGTATTAATCTATAATTTTAAGTAGGACTCCAGGATTCGTCGGGAAAACATTTTTAAAATACACCTACTACAAAGAGAGCAATAAGACGCCATTATAAAATGAAAAGGCGCGCTTTGATTTTGAATGGTGAAGACGTGCCCACACACAGACATTCACGGGTTAATTTTAAGCAGTATTAGCAAAATGACAAAGCTACTGTTGTTCACGGAACTGTAATTACCCATTACACAATGTGAGATAGCCTGGTTCGTTGGTCCATTGGATCGGACTGCTTTCTCACTATAAACGAACTGCTCCAGAGTTTGTTTTCTATCGAGCCGAGACCACCTCGTTCAAGCGATCTCGGACTGATAGTTTTGGCGTGGATCCGAGCGCGATTGCTGTGTTCACATATGCCCAAACGAACCGAGCTAAGAGGGCAAACTTGCCAGGTGTGAAAGCATCATAATTTAATTATCATTTAGTTGATTTGAATTAAACACTCTTGAATCAATTATGAAGGTCTGTACGTTTACTTTAATAACAGTGAAGTGTGTCAATACTAAACTCACCAGCAATGAGTAACCTGCTTTACACTCTCAGACACACCTGTTTTAAACGCGTCACTCAAACACAGAACCAGGAAACAGGAATCACATGAATTCAGGGAAAGAGAAACTGAAGTGTAGTTGAGCTGTTGTGCGTTTGTGTCTCTGTATTCAAACAGTAAAATGGCAGGAGCTTTTCAGGATGAGTTCATGTGTCCAGTGTGTCTGGATCTCCTGAAGGATCCAGTGACCATCCAGTGTGGACACAGTTACTGTAAGATCTGTATTACAGCCTGCTGGGATCAGGAGGATCAGAAGAGAGTCTACAGCTGCCCTCAGTGCAGACAGACCTTCAGTCCAAGACCTGCTTTAGCTAGAAACACCTTCCTGACTGAAGTGGTGGAGCAACTGAAGAAGAGGAAACGTTCTGCTGACTGTGATGCTGGAGATGTGCAGTGTGACGTCTGTACTGGAAGAAAATACAAAGCTGTCAAGTCCTGTCTGATGTGTCTGAACTCTTACTGTCAGAATCACCTTGAGCAACATGAGAGTTTCTTTAAAGGAAAGAGACACAATTTGACTGATGCCACTGGACGACTGCAGGAGATGATCTGCCAGAAACATGAGAAGATCCTTGAGGTTTTCTGTCGCACTGACCAGAAATGTATATGTGTGTTGTGTATGGATGAACATAAAAACCACAACATCGTATCAGCTGCAGCACAGAGGACAGAGAAACAGGTATTTAAAACTAGACACTGATGAAATATTGCTGACACTCATTTCATGTGTGTTTATATCGGCATCATATTAACAGTTTACAGCATTTACACTGCACTGCCTTTATCAAGACTATCTTACAGAAAATGAGCTTTGATTAAGCAACATAAAATAATGGAGTTAACTATTCAGCTGGCCTTTGACAAAATATATACTTTCATCAGTCAAAAACAAGCTCTTGTACACAACAGAAAGCTCAGGGTGAAACCCCAGGCACAAAGCAAGTGTTTTTTTGCTAGTTTCAGCCCAACGCAGTTATCATTTTCATGTTTAGTGCCACATTGTTTAAATAGTAAATTCACTTGCACCTATCTGTTCACCCATGGGCGTGCTGGTTTGAAGGATTACAATGTAAAAGATTATTATTGTGTACACTTTAATCGCGCGCATGAGTTGATCCGTTTCCTCTCTGGAGAAGCATTTAGTCTTTGCTCTTGCAAATTCCACCATGTAAATAGCAAATCCACTATGGTGGTGTCACGGACACAAACGGGCAAGACAGGTATTTCAACAAAGGTAAGTTTATTAACACAGCAGAGCAAAACTTGAAACAGAGGAGATTCCGGCAGAGGTGAGTGGATCTGGTAAGACTTGGCTTTGACTTGAATGATGAACAAATAATGATACTTGATTCCTTGTTGCAGATTGACTGGGCTGGATCCGATGACTTCCGCACACACACACACTTCTGACTGTACTGGAGAGACCAGGACGACAGGACTAGAACACAAGAGAGAACAGGTAAGTATTCACAGGTAGGTTTAGTTTGTGACTTCTTGACGATAGGCACAATATGTCCCGCTTCGTATGAACCAGCCCGGACAGAGACTGGAGTGTGGTGTGTGCTTAAGTAGGTGAATGATGATGAGGTGCAGGTGCTTAGAATTCTGCTGATTGAGATCGCTGGATGTGAGTGGTGGAAGAGCCTGGCCAATCCGTGACATTACCCCCCTCCCCACGGCCCGCTCCTGAGGGCCGACCTCTCCGGGAAGAGCGGGGGCTGAAATCCTAAGACACATTGGAAAGGAGTAAGTCCTGTGGAAGGTTGCCGCAGTGAATTCTGGGCGTACTCAGCCCAGCCCAGAAACTGGTTCCACGAGTTCTGGTGGCCATGACAGAAAGTCCGAAGGAAGCGCCCCACCTCCTGGATTTTCCTCTCGGTCTGTCCATTGGTTTGTGGGTGGTACCCGGATGAGAGACTGACGGTCACACCTAGGAGTTTGAAGAAAGATTTCCACACTCGAGAGATGAACTGAGGACCTCTATCTGATACAATATCCTCAGGAATTCCATAATATCGGAAGACATGATTGAAGAGACTTTCAGCGGTTTCCATAGCTGTGGGCAATCCTTTCAAAGGTAACAGATGACAGAACTTGGAAAAGCGATCGACAATGACCAGGATACAGGTGTTTCCATCAGATGAGGGGAGATCTGTCATGAAGTCAACTCCTAGGTGTGACCAGGGGCGGTTCGGAATTGGCAAGGGATGGAGTTTACCTGCGGGGAGATGACGTGGACTCTTGGACATGGCGCATTCTTTACAGCCCCGCACATAACGTCTAACATCACTTGCCACCAGAAGCGTTCGGATAACAGCGAGAGAGTGCTGTTGGCCCCAGGATGACCGGTGCCCAGAGAGACGTGAGTGGAATGGATTAGATCTACCCGTTGTGTCCGAGGGATGACGTCCTGGAGGGCAGCCCGGCAGAGTCCTGGGTTCGGGAGTGGCGACGGCTGGAGGAGAGGTCCATTCGATAGGACTGACTATGAGGTGAGTAGGTATGATGTTGGACGGAGTTTCAGACATGTCTTTGGGTTCAGAGAGACGAGAAAGGGCTTCTGCACGGACATTTCTTGATCCTGGACAATATGAAATGGAGAAATTAAACCTGGTGAAGAAGAGCGCCCATCTTGCTTGGCGGGGACAGAGTCGTTTGGCATCGTGAAGGTATTGCAGATTTTTGTGATCTGTGAAAACCTGGAATGGATGAGCAGCTCCCTCCAGCCAATGTCGCCACTCCTCAGGGGCTAGCTTGATGGCCAATAATTCCCGGTTCCCGATGTCATAATTCAGTTCTGCCGGGCTGAGCTTCTGTGAGAAGTAGGCGCATGGATAAAGGCGTGCAGGGGTACCATGGTATTGGGATAGTACAGCTCCAACTCCTGTGGTCGATGCATCCACCTCCAATACGAAAGGGAGATCGGGGTCAGGATGAGTGAGTAGTGGAGCTTGTGTGAAGGCTTCTTTCAGGGTTTGGAATGCTTTTGATGCTTCAGGTGTCCAATTGAGGGCTCTTGGGTGTCCTTTGAGGAGATTAGTAATGGAACTGGTGATCTCACTGTAACCTTTGATGAATCTGCGGTAAAAGTTGGAGAAACCTAGAAATCTTTGAAGTTCCTTAATGGATTTGGGTTCTGGCCAGGAAATGACAGCTTCCACCTTCCCCTCGTCCATGCGGACCCCAAGACGGTCGATGATGTATCCAAGGAAGTGAATAGATGGTTGATGAAATGAACATTTCTCTGCCTTCAGATACAGCTGATGCTCACGTAACTTCTGCAGGACCTCCGCAACGTGGTGGCCATGTTCGGCCTCACTCCGGGAGTAGATTAATATATCATCTATATAGACTATGACGAATCGGTGCAGAAACTCCCGGAGTACTTCATGGATGAAGTTTTGGAATACGGAGGGGGCTTTTACCAATCCATAAGACATGACCTGATATTCATAATGGCCAGTAGGGGTCACGAAGGCAGTCTTCCACTCATCCCCCTCACGTATCCGGATCAGGTGCGGAGGTCCAACTTGGTGAATATCCGTGCTGTACGTAGCTGTTCCAGAGCCGCAGGGACGAGAGGAAGGGGATAACGAAACTTGACAGTGTAACGGTTGATGGCTCGGTAGTCGATGCAAGGACGCAGCCCTCCATCCTTCTTGGACACAAAGAGGAAGCTGGAAGCTGTGGGAGAAGTAGATGGCCGGATGTACCCCTGACTTAGCACCTCCTTGATGTATTCCTCCATGGCATTACTCTCAGGAAGTGACAACGGGTAAATCTTTCCTTTGGGCAATGGTGCATCTGGAACGAGGTCAATGGCACAGTCCCATGGCCGGTGAGGAGGTAGCTGGGAAGCTCTCTTGGGGCAAAACACATCACTGAAGCTGGAATAAATCGAGGGAATCTTGACTGACTGGTTAGCCACAGGACTTTCAACGGATGTCACACAGACTGGAATGGGTTTCTGAATTGGTCGAGGAAGGTCAGGGAAACAGTTTGAGAAGCATTCCTTACCCCATCTTAGTACTTCACCAGTGCCCCAAGAGAGAATGGGATCGTGCTTCACCAGCCACGGGCGCCCCAGAATGACATCAATAGTAGCGCCCTCCAGAACCAGCAGTTGAATCCTCTCCGTATGAAATAGTGTAAGTTGTAGGGTAATACCTTCACACTTGCGTTGAATTTGTATTCAGGACAGTAGTTCTCCTGTTATTGAGTGTATCTGATATTTGTTTGAAGTGGTGGTGGTACGGAGTTGAGCTGGCGGCAGAGGGCACTCGAGATGAAATTGCCAGCTGACCCGGAGTCGAGGAGAGCGGAGACTGAAACAGAATAAGTGGAAGTAATTATTTGTACATTGGTGGTTAAGGGGTGTAAATTTTCAGCTTTCGACTGGACGACACTCACCCAAGAACGAGTCGGCCGGGAGGGGCAGTTCAGCCTTAGATGACCGCTAACCCCACAGTACAAACACAGACCCCGGGTCAGCCTCCTCTGCTGCTCGGTGGAAGAATTTTCTGGAGTCGAGAATCATGGGTTCGGAGGCTGGTTCTGGAGGGGTCATTCCTTCTGGTGAACAGAGGAGTGCGGGTATTGCAGCTGTAGTTTCGGTATGGTAGAAAGACATGCGGTCAGAACATCTGATGGAATGTTGAATGAATTTTTCTAACCCTTGGTGATCGTCATGTGCAGCCAACTGTAAATGAAGTTTGGGCTCCAGGCCTAGCCGGTAAGTGGTGAGGCTGCGAGGGTCCTGAATTTCAAGGAATATTCTTGGATAGACATAGCACCTTGTTTTAAATGGTAAAGCTGTTCTCCTGCTGTGATGTCGCTGACATCCTTGAAATGAGCCGTGAATGCCCGGATGGAACGAGTCGCCGGGCCGTCCTGGAGCCATAATGTTTCTGCCCACTGCAGTGCAGAACCTGTAAGCAGTGAAATGATAAAGGCAATTTGAGATTGATCTGTCGGATATAATGCTGGTTGCATGGTAAACACCAAGAAACATTGCAGGAGAAATCCACTGCACTCCTCCACCCTGCCAGAGTAGGGCGCCGGTCGGGCCATGGGACTGGATGGAACAAGGTGAGAAGAAGTCCTCGGTACCGGTGACGGATCTGGTAAGACTTGACTTTGACTTGAATGATGAACAAATAATGATACTTGATTCCTTGTTGCAGATTGACTGGGCTGGATCTGATGACTTCCGCACACACACACACTGCTGACTGGACTGGAGAGACAAGGACGACAGGACTAGAACACAAGAGAGAACAGGTAAGTATTCACAGGTAGGTTTAGTTTGTGACTTCTTGACGATAGGCACAATATGTCCGCTTCTTATGAACGAGCCCGGACAGAGACTGGAGTGTGGTGTGTGCTTAAGTAGGTGAATGATGATTAGGTGCAGGTGCTTAGAATTCCGGTGATTGAGATCACTGGATGTGAGTGGTGGAAGAGCCTGGCCAATCCGTGACAGGTGGAAGTGCAAATGGCTTTTAAAGGGAATGGGAAATGAGACTCTGTTTGGTTTATTGCATGTTACACCCATACACACCCATGACACCCATGAATAGATACAACCCTTTCGAACCTTGCACCTGGCACACCAAACATTTTTTCCGCCATTAAACTAGCCAAAGTTGATTCAGACATGCCCTAAGTGCACCTGTGCCATGCGCTTGGATCATTAGAAAGGGCCCAATGTCTTTTATAATACTTACACTTGCAGTGTGAAACACTCCTTGTGCTTGATTGTAACCAATCACTCACTTCCGTTGTTTCTCCTTCTGCTCTGTTTTCCACAAGTTCATCAAACAACAGTGGTAAGTTGGAATCGTTCTACAATGACGGTGAGTAATAGCTTCTTCTACTGCTATTGTTATTTGCACCACTTGCCACGTGTACAGCTATCAATCTCTGTAGGCAGTGAGGGATTTACATGTGATAAATGCAGGGAAATAGTTAGACTGACAGGGGAAGATTTTAGAACTAGAGACACACATCCAAACTTTACTTGAGGATAGTAAAAATGTGAGGGCCTTAGATACGGCTTTGGATGCGACTAGCTCAGGGAGTCCTGTACGTTGTTCGGTTCGGTTATAAAGCCTGTGCAGCAGGGAGACTGGTTGACTGTGAGAAGGCATAGTTGCGGGTCAAAGCACCGCTCTTCCATTCCAATCAGAACATCCAACAGGTTCTCCCCACCCAGTGATGCACCCACTGAGAAACCTGATGAAAGTGCTCTAGTTATTGGCGATTCTATTGTACAGAACGTGAAAATGGAGACACTATTTTCATCCCTCCAGGGGTGGTGCCGCTCTTTTCTCTAGAAATATGGCAAATAGTCTTTAGAGTTCATACTTGAGTAACTGGGGCCCAACAATTTAATTGATGTTCAACAAAAAAAAAAAAAAAAATATATATATATATATATATATATATATATAATACAGAAAAACAAATGATAAAGATTGGCTTATTGAATATCAGGTCCCTTTATACGAAAGCACTTATTGTAAATGATATGATCATAGCTCACAACCTAGATGTGCTCTGTTTGACAGAAACCTGGCTAAAACCAGATGATTACATTATCTTAAATGAGTCTACCCCTAATGATTACTGTTATAAACATGAGCCACGTCTAAAACGAAAAGAGGAAGGTGTTTCTACGATTTATAGCAACATTTTTAGTATTTCTCAGAGAACAGGCTTCAAGTGTAACTCATTTCTTTATTACAAAAATAATCAATTAATTACAGACCAATCTCGAACGTCCCTTTTCTGTAAAAGATAATAGAAAAGGTTGTATCCTCAAAGTTATGTTCCTTTCTACAGAAAAAAGGTATCTGTGAGGATTTCCAGTCAGGTTTTAGACCGTACCATAGTACAGAGACTCCTCTTATTAGAGTTACAAATGATTTGCTCTTGTCATCCGATCGAGGTTGTATTTCTCTGTTAGTTCTACTGGATCTTAGCGCTGCGTTTGACACTGTTGACCACGAAATTCTTTTGAATAGACTCAAATTATGTTGGTATTAGTGGTAGAGCACTGGCATGGTTCAAATCGCACTTATCTGACCGCCATCAATTCGTGGCAGTAAATGAAGAGGTATCATATCGGTCACAAGTGCAGTATGTAGTACCGCAAGGCTCAGTACTAGGGCCATTACTTTTTATGCTTTACATGTTACCCTTGGGAGATATCATCAGGAAACATGGTGTTAGCTTTCACTGTTATGCTGATGATACTCGGCTCTATATTTCATCGTGGCCCGGTGAAACATACCAACAACACGGATTGTGTAGTTGAGATAAAAAACTGGATGACAAGTAATTTCTTACTGCTAAATTCTGAAAAAATGGAGGTGCTAATTTTTGGACCTAAAACCTCCACATGTAATAACCAAAAACACTGTCTAATACTTGATGGCTGTTCTGTCAATTCTTTGTCATCAGTTAGGAACCTAGGTGTGCTATTTAATAGCAATCTTTCCTTCGAAAGCCACATCTTTAGCATTTGCAAAACTGCATTTTTCCATCTCAAAAATACATCGAAATTAAACATTAAAATTAATTCATGCTTTTATGACCTCAAGATTAGATTATTGTAATGCTTTATTGGGTGGTTGTTCTGCTTAATAAACAAACTCCAGCTGGTCCAAAATGCAGCAGCTAGAGTTCTTACTAGAACCAAAAAGTATGATCATACACCGGTTCTGTCAACACTGCACTGGCTCCCTATTAAACATCGTATAGATTTTAAAATCTTGCTTATTACTTATAAAGCCCTGAATGGTTTAGCTCCTCAGTACCTGAGCGAGCTCCTATCACATATTAGTCCCTCACGTCCGCTGCATTCTCAAAACTCTGGCAATTTGATAATACCTCAAAATCAAAATCAACTGCGGGTGGCAGATCCTTTTCCTATTTAGCGGCCAAGCTCTGGAACAATCTACCCAACACTGTTTGGGACGCAGACACTCAGTTTAAATCTAGATCAGTCCTGGAGAGCCACAGCCCTGCAGAGTTCAGCTCCAACCCTGAATTTCAAGCGATATCATATACTATTTGAACTGAACTGAGCTGGATGATGACATCACTGAATCCAATGATGAACTGCAACTGAAAATTTAGTGTTTACTGTTGCCCTTTTGTATTATTGACACTATTTTCCTATTTAATACTGTAAAGCTGCTTTGACAATCTGTATTGTTAAAAACGCTATATGAATAAAGGTAACTTGACTTGACTTAATAAGCAACCATTAAACTGCCTCACCCTATGATTTAATGGATTCATCTGTTCACATGATGATTTAGTGTCAGTAGTTTTCTGTGTCATTCACTATCATCTGTTTGTCCTGCAGAAGCAGCTGAAGGAGACGCAGAAGACGTTCCAGCAGAGAATCCAGCAGAGAGAGAAAGATCTTCAGCAGCTGAGAGAGGCTGTGGAGTCTCATAAGGTGAGTCTGGAGAAGAAGAGAAGTTTGTCTCAGTCTCAGTTCAGACTCTCTTGTCTCTTTCAGTCCCACTGAAGCCTGAATCACTGTGTCCTAACAGCGCTCTGCACAGACAGCAGTGGACGACAGTCAGAGGATCTTTACTGAGCTCATCCTCTCTATTGCGAGAAGCCGCTCTGAGCTGATACAGATTATCAGAGATCATGAAAAGCGAGCGGTGAGTCGAGCTGAAGGACGACTGGAGCGACTGGAGCAGGAGATCAATGATCTGAGGAGGAGAGACGCTGAGCTGGAGCAGCTTTCACACACACAGGATCACATCCAGTTCCTGCAGGTAACACAGATCTAGAAGAACACCATCATAGTGCACTTGAGACACATCCTGCTGTGACAGGAGACTCACAGAGAAACATTTCATCAGTGTCTTATTATATAATCATCACTCAGACTCTCATCTGATCATCTTCTTCTGAAAGAGACACCACTTACAAATGGCTTTCAGCTCTGGAAATCTCTTAGGAATCATTTCTCTCAGCTCTTTCTTCTGGAAGATACATTTAGCTGTTAAACACCACTAGTGCCACCAACAGTTCAAAACTTAACTAACATTTCAACTTCTTAAATGTTTCCTTCTGATTTATTACACTATAGTAAAATCAGTGAACTCAACAGTACCAGTTCTAAGTAACATTCAGCAAAATTGGATCAAATTAACCTCAAACTTGATTAAATTGATTTTTATTTGCCTGTAACACATTGATAAAATTGACCATGAAGACCCCAGACACAACTGTACATTAAATTGCCCCTATTATGCTATTTCAAAGGTTCGTAATTTGGTTTTGGGAGTCCCCACCAGCAGGTTTACCTGCATGCAAAAAAAAACACTTTCATTTTATTATAATATGCATTTTATTTTTACCTTATTTCTCAAGGACTCTCAAACAATTTGTTCTAAGATGCATCTTTCCAAACCCCTCCTTGCGTATCGAAATGGTTCCATTTTAGAACCGTTCCATACGGGTATTCTATAAGCCATGTGCATTTCGGTTCACATGTTGTGTCTTTTGCACGCTGAAATGTGTTATTTCAAATGTACACGTGCTATATGCATGCTCATAATGGAAGCGTCGCGGTGCGATGCGCTATTTTTTTTTCCAGGCGCATCCGCAACGCAAGTCATGGACAAGAACCAATAGAATCAGCTTCATCCTTTCCCGTACCAACATCGAAGGGCTCTAAATTTACTGATTTTTAGTGCTGGAAGTCCATTTTTAGATCCGCGTGCATTCAGTGTTAAAGAGACAGCAGCCTAATAAATGTGCTGCTTATCATTAATGTTAATCCAAGAACAAAAATAAAATTGAAGCACAACGTCTTTTATTGGCACGCGAGGAGGGGGATCCACCAAATGAGGTGCTGGACTGGATTTTGGACTTACTGCACAAAACAAGCTCTGGATGTTCTGAAAAAAATCTACACTGTTTAGGCTACTTTTATGCAGGCTTTTGGAGGCAGGAGCAGGAAAAAACATTAATGTTGTGGGTGGGAGCAGGACAAGATAACATATTTCTGTAGGAGCAGGCGGGCGGGCAAGCACGGGACAGAATCCTGCAGGAGTGGGACTGAACAATCAATCCCGCGCAGTATGTTTCAGTTGTCTTTTGTTGGTCAATGTTCCTGCATGTGTGTTCTTGTTTCTGGTGCCCTTATGTGGATTTACTCCTTGTTTCAGGTTTGGATTATCTGTGCATGTGCTTTTGTCAATTAAACTGTGCTTGATTCTCCCTTTGTCTTGTCCTTGTTCACGTTACAGTTTTGATTTGTTTCTGTAGAGTTTCCAGTCTCTCTCAGCACCTCCTGAAACTACAGACAGAAATGACGATTTCTTTGCTTCTCTCATATCTTTTGATGGTCTGAGAGAATCTGTCCATCAGCTGAGAGACAAACTGGAGGATTTCTGCAAAGGGGAGCTCAAGAAGATCTCAGACAGAGGTAAAATCCTGGAGATTCATCTGCTCTCAGAAACGAGTCCATCATCATCTCATATCATGGAGAACATCATATTAGAAATGTGTTAGGAATGGATGCAGGATCATGAGAATCACACTGTTCATGTCTGTTGATTTCCACAGTCACATTCACTATCACTGCTCCCAGGACCAGGAACGACATCCTACAATGTAAGTCAGTAAGAAAACAAGCAGAAAAACTCACTGAGTGTGTTCATGTTCTTCCTGTAGAAGGTGAAAGAAGAGTTTTATAATTGATGATGTAAATGATGATTTGCAAAGGATATCTGCTCATCTGTACTGACACACTGATGATACACTGAACATGAAGAGTTCAGCTACATGAAAACATCAAACAGATTCATAATTCCTGATTCTGATGTGTTTTATCTCCATCAGATTCCCATCAGCTCACTCCGGATCTGAACACAGTGAATAAACACCTCCGTCTGTCTGAGAGCAACAGAGTGATTACTGGTACTGGCACAGATCAGTCGTATCCTGATCATCCAGACAGATTTGATGTGCGTCAGGTGTTGTGTAGAGAGAGTGTGTGTGGACGCTGTTACTGGGAGCTGCAGTGGAGCGGAGTTCTTGGTGTGCGAATATCAGTGTCATATAAGAGCATCAGCAGGAAGGGACGGGGTGATGAAAGTCGGTTTGGAAATAATGATCAGTCCTGGAGTTTGTTTTGCTCTTCTTACAGTTGCTCATTCATACACAATAACATAGAAACTGTTCTCCCTGTGAAGTCCATCACCCATAGAATAGGAGTGTTTGTGGATCACAGTGCAGGAACTCTGTCCTTCTACAGCGTCTCTGACACAATGAAACTCATCCACACAGTCCAGACCACATTCACTCAGCCGCTCTATCCTGGGTTTTGGGTTAATGGTGGATCATCAGTGAAACTGCTGATAGATCAGAAGATAGACTGTACAGAGATTCTACCCATAATGCTTTGGGCTGCATGATGAATCAGTAACAGTGAGATGTTATAGAGTCTCTTCTTTTCTCTTCATGACATTAATACTGCGGCTGAACTTCTGTCAGTGAAATAACATGTCAGAATAAATGTGTGTAATAAATCCTCATACAGACAGTAAGATCAGTGTATGTGTGAGTCCTGCTGAGTGAACGTGTTTGTGCGCTTTTCTCAACCTGTTTGTGTTGACTGAAATCAGTGATTTAGTTATCAATGTAGTGTCACATCAGTCATTTCCATTATTACTATCAAAATTATCTTTCAGTTCAAATGATCACACACAATCAATAAATCATTCTCATTATTCACCTTATGGAGCTCAAGGCCTTTCCAGCTTTTTGTGTTCTTTTGTCTTTCATTGATGCAAGTCACCGTTTTTGTTGTCATGCATTTATTAATTGTTAACCATGGAATTTGTATTTATTTTTAGGTAGATTTTTAAGTTTGTGACTCCCCGTAAAACTTGGAATTTTAAATATTGATTTTAGTTTAAGCTTCTGTCTCGTAATCATAATCTATCTGCACCGGTCTCTCTCACTGTTTTTGCATCCAGACTAATCAGCAAGACTAAGGTCGGACATTTAGGAATGCTATTCATTCCCAGATCCAGACTAAAGCATTGTGGTGATTGAGCTTTTGCTATTGCTGACTCAGCACTCTGGAACAACCGTCCTGTGGCCATCTGAACAGCACCTTCTCTGTCTGTTTTTAAATCTATGCTTAAATCTTATATATTTGAACAAATTATAGAGGCTTAAGAGCTATTTGTAACAGTTTTATCACATTGTTTTGTAAACGTTTACATTTTTGATTATCTGATTTATATGTCTTAACCTTTTGTACAACACTTTGGTTAACTGATGATTGTTTTAAAATGTGCTTTAAAAATAAACAAAATGAAAGAAAAATTACTACTTGTTAATAATTCATTTTATAGATCAGTGATTAAAATGTAGCAATTGTGCTATATTATATTAAGGTGTACTCACACTAGGCATGGTTGCTGTGAACCGGGCCCGAGTGCGATTGTCCCCCCTCCCCACTCCCCCTCTGGCCTGCACTCACATAGGGTTTCAGCATTCGTGCCGGCGCACGCTTGCGTCATTATGGTACGACGGTTTCAGGATAAACAGGAAGAGCGGCGCTCTCGCTGAACGCAATGGAGTCTGTCACTCTGGTTACTTTGTGGATAGTAATTTTGAGTCGTTTGATCCGTGGTTGCCAGCAGGCCAGGGACGGCTAAACGAACCACGCCAGGGCACGGTTTGGAGCACTCACACTAGTCAAACGAACCGTGCTTTGGTGGTCAAACGCACTCGGGCACGGTTCAAACTGCCTAGTGTGAGTACACCCTAAGTCTTATGATGCTGCGGTAGAATGTGCTGGAATGTGCAGATTTATTTTGTGCTGCCATCTCTGCTGGTCTCAAAACTCAGAAAGATGTGTAGACCAGCTTCATACTGTCATTTCCACTTGACTTATATTGACTTATTGTTATTAGATGCACCCATTCAATCCCATAATGCACTGCAACAACAAGTGTACATGTGATATACACTCAACAGCTAGAGAACATATGGGTGTCCTGTAGCTGTTGAGTGTACATCAGTTGTACGCTTGTTGTTGCAGTGCATTATGGGATTGAATGGGTGCACCTAAGAGAGCACTATGAGTGTTGTTGAATGATTTCCCTCATCTTGCCAGAAGATGGCATCTGCAGCTGAATCCTTCTCCTCCTCCTTCAACTGGACTATATTAGTGGACTAATGTAGGAAATAGTGATTGAGGGAATCGGGGGATTTCAGACACAGCACAGGAGAGTCACTTTCCCACAGAGTTTAGTTTTTAAATGCACGTTAATCATCTAGTCAATGTGATTGGGTTTACTTTAATAACAGTCCGGTGTGTTGAAACTAAACTCTACAGGAGCTTCACAGACTCACAGACACACCTGTTTTACACACGTCACTCAAACACAGAACCAAGAAAGTATTTAAACTCATCAGTTCAGGGAAAGAAAAACTGAAGTGTAGTTGAGCTGTTGTGTGTTTGTGTCTCTGTATTCATGCAGTAAAATGGCAGGAGCCCAGTTTTCTCAGGATGAGTTCTTGTGTGCAGTGTGTCTGGATCTCCTGAAGGATCCAGTGACCATCCAGTGTGGACACAGTTACTGTAAGAGCTGTATTACAGACTGCTGGAATAAGGAGGATCAGATGAGAGTCTACAGCTGCCCTCAGTGCAGACAGACCTTCAGTCCAAGACCTGCTTTAGCTACAAACACCATGCTGACTGAAGTGGTGGAGAAACTGAAGAAGACCAAACTTCCTGCTGACTGTTACGCTGGAGCTGGAGATGTGCAGTGTGACGTCTGTACTGGAACAAAATACAAAGCTGTCAAGTCCTGTCTGATGTGTCTGGAATCTTACTGTCAAACTCATTTTGACCGTCATGAGGAGTTTCATTCACATAAGCCACACAAAGTGACTGATGCCACTG